>NW_019726221.1:1350879-1376304 GCF_002891405.2 Cryptotermes secundus
CTACTCTGGCTATGCTATTTTGGCTTGCAGGCGTCATGTCACAGTACATTCTAGTTTTACATTTGATGGTTATACAGAAGACAGACTGCGCAAAAACTTCATGAAGATAAGTATCCAGTTGGCATATGTTTAACACAACAAGAAAAGCAAAGACAGACAAACTCCATCAACATAAGTAATTATGGATGACATTTAACTTGCAGAGAATATCAAAATACATAGAAAGAGCACAAGGCATTTTTATACCACAGCAACTAGCAAACATTCAACAGGTAACTGCTAACTTGTCAAAACACAGGACGATTCAGTCTTATGGCCAGATTTTAGGAGGTTATTGGGGGAAATTTGAAGCCACAAATATAAATGAATGCTTGTTTGACTCATTACCCATGTTAAGTTATGATGGTTTGTCAGATTTTAAGAATATTAAATAATTATCCATTCATGTATACATTTAGCTATTTACACAGAACACCTTTATGAGTACTGCTTTTAATTAGGATGAATGGAAAGCAAAGATTCACAAATTGTTACCTCTTTTCTGTTTCAATTCTACATTATGTTCAACACAAATATCAGACGGCCTTCCAGGGACTTGTACACAGTTCTGTGCATTTCTACCTCCTCCAGGTCACACGCATGCTTCACTGTAACGTTACATTGAATCCCTGACACAACCAGATATTAGGTAGGCCCTTATTATGTGGAACCTGTTTGTTTCATGGTAACTACCTAGTAATGGGTCTACATGTTACAATATACTGAAGAGGGCAAAATATTACCACATATAACAATCTTCTCCCCCTAACTAATGAACTCCATGTAGATGAGCTCTTCTTGAGAAACTGCTAGTAGCTCAGCAACTCAAGAATTCCCCAACATTTTATGGAACCCAAAGGTTCATTCACAAGAGCCTTGCACCTGTCCCTATCCTGAGACAGATCAATCAAGTCCATACTACCCCAACCCATCTCTCTAAAATTCACTGTAATATTACCTTCACGCCTATGTCTATATCTTTCTAGTAATCTCCTTCCTTCTAGTTTTCCCACCAAAATCCTATATGCATTCCTCTTCTCCCCATGCATGCTGCATGTCATGCCAATCTCATCCTCCTTGACTTTATCATTCTACTTATACTCGGTGAAATGTACAAGTTACGAAGCTCATCAACATGCAGTTTTCTCCAACCTCCTATCACTTCATCCCTCTTTGGTCCAAATATTCTCCTCATTATCCTCAACCTGTGTTCCTCTGTTAACACACTGGGGATGGTACACAAGAATCAGCTTCCGCTAACTACTGGTGGCAATTGGGGTCTGAGAATTTTTGTTTTCACGCACACATCAACTTTCCTGTAGCTGATGCCATCATGTGTAAGAATGATAACTTCTTAGTTCCTGATCATATGGTAGAAGCCTTGTAGATTTGTATGCAGTATTCTGTACCTTGCTTTCCACTTTTACTGTGTTATAAATAAATGTTTACAAAATCAGGTTTAAATTGCCCAGTCCAGAGGAGGGTGTAACTGAGCAGTATGACCGGCCACCAATGCGTTAATGTCAGAGACCAATTCCACACTCATTCAAAACCACAAGCAAAATCAGTTTTGTACATTCTAATTCTTTATGTTTTTAGGCAGCAGACGAGAAGACAAAACATTCTGGACTGAATGGTAACAAGCATTAACCAAAATTCAACATCCTCTTAATTTCCTCCTGAATAAATGTTTTGGTTTGTTACTGTCATTCCCACATATTTGAACTGTGCCACATTTTCAAAGGATCTATTAGCTATCTTTTCCTTCATGAGAAAACAAGTTTAAAATTTTAATTGTATGTCAATATTTTTTACCTTTTTTGGGAAAGATTTTATTAACAAGCGAGCATTTTCTTCACTCTGCAATGCCTCTTGATATGTTAGTTGAGGTTTACCAGTCAGAGAACAGCACCATACCAAAGAATTGCACAAGATTACACGCTGACAGAATTCCCTGCAAAATATATAGCTTTCAATTATTGCAAATTTACAACTACACAATGCTAACATACCGGGTGTTTCATGACTTTAGGGGGCATAACTGCAGGAGGTGATTTCCTAGGTCTATGTGATCAAAAAAGTTCATACAAACATGTGTCCGATTTTGGACGGTTACGGAGTTATGACCGTTTTTTCATTCCGGTACACGCCCTTGTGTGAACCGTGTCTGTCAGCTGGCTGGTCGCTATTTTTAGCCAGCTACAGACTGAGCGTTCTCGTTATCTTGACACTTGAGGTGTACCTAAGGCGGGGAGGGTTGGTATGTCCAGCGCGGTTCACAACCGAGCGGCAGCATGTGTTGAGGCCGGCGGCGGCATTTCTGAAAATCAGCTTTAAGCACCAATAAATTCAAATTAAAGGTAATTTCATGAAGTTAACTTTACATTCATACTTTAAATGTATAATGTATTATGCTGGTTTATTATTTTGTTATGTTTATTGTCAGTAATCGTTACCTTTTATTTTTTTTTTTTATATATATATTTATTAGCAATCAGAATAAAATACATTCTTTTAGCTAATTTGCTAATTTAAACACCGTCCTCGTGTGCTTATTGTGTCGTGATGAGGGCTCCTCCAATGAGAGATCCTCTAACCATCAAGTAGATCTGCGGGCCATAATTTCTTTAGCCTTCTTCGTTGTTGTTGTTCCAGTAGGGGCTGCAGTAATGTATTGCTATGGTGTCCTAGTTTATCGTGATGTTTTATGCTTCTTTCTTGGATGACTTCTTTGACGAATGGTACATTGAGATCGTCATGTAGGGTCTGATTAGACACATACCAAGGTGCATTTGTGATCATCCGCAGTATTTTGGACTGTCTTCGTTGCATTATGGCTATGTTCGATTTACTGGCGCATCCCCATAGTTCGATTCCATAGGTCCAAATAGGCTTTATGATGGTCTTGTATAGAAGTACTTTACTATCTAGCGATGTGCTGGATTTACTTCCAATGATCCAATGTATGTCTTTTACTTTTAGGTCTACCTGTTTCCTTTTTTTGGTTATATGCTGCTTCCAAGTAAGCCTGGAATCCAGGTGTAGTCCAAGATACTTTACTGTTGATGATTGTGGAATTTCAGTATTATTTATGTGTACGGCTGGGCACTGCTCTTTTCTCATTGTTAAGGTGACCTGTACAGGTTTGGTAACCTTCTATTCTGAGTTTAAAATGGTCATAACTCCGTAACTGTCCAAAATCGGACACTTGCTTATATGAACTTTTTTGATCACAAAGACCTAGGAAATCACCTCCTGCAGTTATGCCCTAAAGTCGTCAAACACCCTGTATATGTTAGCATTAAGTTGTACAGGGTTACAGCATGCTTTTCAAATGCTGAATGTCCTCAAATCAAACAAGTTAGGAACTGTCCAAGTTCCTACAGAAGAGACAATAACGAATGAAATTATACTGCTCACACCTTTCATATGTGGTTATCATCTCCAAACTATAACACAGAAACTTAATTCTGCAACATTTTAAGTGTGATATGTTTCATACCACACAGACAAAAACCAGTAAGTCTGTTCATTTGTTCCTTCCAGTTGAAGTACAATCATGTTATATGAGATCTGTGGTTTTCAAAGCAGTGAATTTTAAGAACCCTATTCTGAGATGTGACACTGTATACTTGAGTAAATAGCTACTAATATTTATGTCCAAACTGCCACCATCTCCAAGATGGAGGCTGAAGCTTCGTCCAAGATATAGGTACCTATCTATCTACCAAACTACAGAGCATCACATCCCAGATGACCGTAATCTTATAATATTATTTATACCTTCTCTGCTCAGACTTATAAACTGGAACTTACAAACAGAATTTAAATTTGCATACATCTGATTATGTGTGAAAGATACAAGGATGGGAACAACTGAACTTGTAGTGAGTTCAATCTTCATTTTAAAACTATTACAATCCAGTCTCACAGCTATGCAAAGGAAACTGACATACTTAATATATACCAACAAAACAGCCACAGAGATACCTTGGAAAGTCCACACATAACAGAAACAAACAATTTCCAGTCAGAACTGAAACAAATTTTTGTAACAATTTGTCCCAAGAACACAGCTTCTGTCTTAAGAGACTCTTCAGGAAATACTGTATTCAGCATAGGATTCTTAACAATTATAAATGAACTGAAGAAAGATCTTGTCTATACAGAAATTCAAGACAGTAAATTGCAATTTTAGTGGTCCTGGAACCTGGCACCAAATTTCATGGCCTTTATGCCATATAATGAATTTCTTATAAGGAGACAAAAGTTTTTAGTGTAGCAGAGTACTTACATTACTGACATCAGGTGAATCCAATGGCTCTAAAACATGAATGAATGAAAGGATGGATGGATGGATGCATGGATGAATGAATGAAAGAAGGGGGAGGAAGGGAGGATGACAATGATCATAGATCAACCTATCCTAGAAAGAAAAATGTGTTCTTACCCCATTAATAATAATGGGAAATGCAAACCAAATCTTAGCAAACAATATGGGAAGAGAGACAGCTATAAAAGAGATAATATAGAAAAAGATCCCAAAGAAAATGGATGTAAAGAGAAAGGACTGGATTCATTGGGTTAAGAAAAAGATCCCGTGCAATTACTGTAATTACTGCCACTGTTGTTTCATTTTATAAGTATTATTTTCATTGTGGTTCCAAAGTGATCTCCTAAAATGTTACCCATGTGGCTTCTGATATTTGTCAATGTACAGTATCAGGTCCATGGCAGAAGTTATCCCTGGGATTAATAAATTAAGCACCACACAATGAAAATGTATTGGGGAATGGAGGTATAGGTCCACCATTCTTGACCTTGGCATCAGGTGCAGGTGAGTGGTCAGCTTCATGCTTCACTTCTTTATACCCCAGGAAAGAGCCCCAAGTAGGAGGTTGTGTGGGACCCATAACTATAGTCCATTCGCGGAGATGAGACAGTAAGTGTAAACAAAGCAAGCCCTGTGTCGCCACAGCTGACAGCAAGGAGTGGACAAAGCGCGCAGTTACTTCAGTGTACTCACTGCATTCGGACGCACGTTAACCTGCATTCAGACTGAAGAGTGAACTTTGGACGCCCCTGCAACGGTACACGCATCACGTGATCGCTGCATGATTTCATTCAAATAGCGAAGGAGATACCGCGTGCATTTGTTTATGAGGACTCTCTCATCTCCGTGAATGGACTTTAGTCTGAAAGTTACAGAGAAGAGAAAGATCTTGCCCCAGGCAAGAATCGAACCCAAATTCCTCTTTGCTCCAGCCAATGGCCTTGTCACCATACTGACTGAACTATCCTGGCTCCCAATAGGTTCATGGACCATATAAATTTGAAACAATTCATTCACTTTACACTAGGAAACCAAATGACATCAGCAGCTTGCCCAGTTTATTTCACTATCAAAAAACACAGCCAGGAAAACTAACTACCAGTTGTAACAAATCAAAAGGTTCCATTACACTTTCCAACAGTCATACACTGACCACATAAATAAAAGAACACAATCAAAACTTTACAAAACTGACAATCACAAAACTCCACACTTTATTATGACAAATATCTCTCCAATAAAAACAATACAGAGTTGGTATCCATGAGTCTCTTAAGCTACTTGTGGAGAGCTGAAGTTCACTTTTCCTTTAGCTTCCTTCAAGGAGAGTTCTGTTAAGTGCCTGCAGTTTCCTGACCCTTTCAATATATAATATTGGGAAAATGAGTATTCAAATTAATGTAGCTCTCTATACAATCTTCAGCTTTCAACTGGGCAAAGATCTTTCCCCACTCTTCTACAACTTTGAAAACGTACAACTCAAATACCATCAGCACTGTTAAATTGTGGTGCAATCACGAGCAGCAGGTGACTCACAAAAATATTCAGAATAAATGAGCCCACATTTTGACATATTATAGTATTGAGCACCACCTATACGGTTTAAAACAAGTGCCATGTTATACACTACGGTTTTAGTTATTACCGCTATGTACTTTTTAAGTCAGCATTTCAATATAAACTCTAATAACAATCAGAATGATAATGACTGTTAGAAATGCAATTTTGAAGCCTCCATTACCAATGTAGAGCAAGGAATAGCAACCTATCTTCTTGATATTAATCTATAATTTATAGAAATGTCAAACTCGTAACAAACTTACTCATAATCCCTAAATATCTCATTAGTTAGCTCGCAGTAGAACACTTCTTCGTCATCTTCCAGATCGTGTGGAAGTTTCTTCTTCAGAAATGGCTTTCTACGCAGCAATGGCATGATAACACCAACAACTTACTTTGGAGGGAAATGACTGCAGCTATAGGGTTGCTGCAGTTGGCTTAGAGGGGCAAGTCTATTCCCAAACCTACAGACCACTTTCACATAATCGACAATATTACGAATACGTACTTTTCGAGCTTACACCAACGAAAAAAAAGTAAAACCCGCTAATAAATTACTTCAGGAATTACAAACCGCTGCACATTCCTACAAAAAAAAATTACACATTTCGCCATTAACGAAACACCAATACTCTCTTACATTTAGTACACAGACACAAACGACAGTACCCAAGCACTGCCACGGTAGGATAAATAGTGGGACGTTTGAAGAACGTTCAGAAACTGACACTGGTAGAACAGGTTAATGGAATCGATTCATGAATTCCGTAATGTAAACGGCTTCAGTTTGCATAAACTGGAATTTTCTGTTTACGAGACAGTACTTATAATAGCTGCCTTTGTTATGGCCAATCATATCGTGGGTGTAAAATTGCGTTATATATAAGAAACAAGATTTCTGAGGAAGAACTAATCGTTTACTTTTCTTCGGCACAGCATGGACGGCATGAACCGCATACAAAACGACTCCTCCAAAAATTCTTCTAATGCTGCATGTGCATTTCTTACCGCGGTAACGTTTTATTGAGCCGTTGTCTACAAAGAGTAGAAGGATACACATACAGAGATACAAACTGCAGGGATGGATTTATGAAACACGCCGTTGAGATAGGCCCAAATACAATTATATACATGACCACGTTTCACATTGATTACTTCAGGCATTAAAATGTTGATAGGAGGGATTCACAGACAACCAAACAATATGGTGATATCTTAAGAATGCTTTTCTGTCTTCACAATAAAGGAAGCTGGCTAAAAATATACTTTCTTATGCATATGACATGATGAAGAAATACGTTGTACAATGTGCACGACATTTTAATTCTACTAGAAACATTACAGCATTATATGGTACTGTACTTTTGCTAAGATGAATATTCTGCATTTTTAAATAGTGAGTATTTGATCATGTTATTTAGAAAACACAAATAACTTATATGTAGCGACGAGAAGCATGGATTCCACCAGAAACGACTTTGTTAGTAAATCGAATATATTCTACAATACAAGGCTCTACGGGATAGGGAACACCAAGGAAACTGGAAACTACAATGCAACCACAATTTCCGAGAGAAATCGCCGATTTCAACTGGTTTCCAGATTAGCAGGCGCACACTGAGGAAACTTTGGTTTGACTAGTTGCTCATATCATCTTAGGTGGGTATGTTCATCCGACGTACTGCAAGATTGTATTTTTCAATTTCGTGCACGCGCGTACTAATAGAAGATGAAAATACTAATCCTGTCATAACATGGTCGCAATCGAGACCGGCTGAGACGACGACCGCAAGGAAAATATAGGGATGTTAATTTGTTTTAATTTTGACATACAGTGCAACAGTTTTAGCAATATAGAAAATACCTGATTATGGCCATATACAGCCGAAACATATAATGTGGAAGGCGACTATATAATGTTACCTTATCGTCCGTCAATATGGCAACACTTGTTTATTCACTTCTTAATTTTAATTTATAATTATTAGGGACCGGATTTTTATGCCCAAATAACCCTTTAAATATGTATGCATTTATGCATGAAAAACTTCCGAAATATGCACTAAAAAATATGCATATAAAAATTTGTACCAAATATTAAAATTGATTTTACATTATTCCAAGACCAACAAACCAATATTTAGGTTCATTTTATGCAATCACTGAATGATTCACTTGCGATAAAAAGCTATACTTAAATACAAATCATGCAATAAAACCAACATATTTCATTACAAATTTAAAAAAACAATGGTACATTTAGCTCTCCGAACATTCAACTTCTCTTCTGTTGCAGTTCACAATTACTAAATGTTTTAGATATTCCATAGTTAGTCGCCTCCTATTGTCTTGTAAAATGTCTTTATAGCGGGTTAAAACTTCTTTCCACCTCACAGTAACTTAGGGGCACGTGTACAAAAGCCACTATTTGCTCCACTGTTAGTGATTTTTTACTTGGCAGTTCAGTAAGTTTACCAGCTAAAATTGTATACACAGGACCATGATTGAAAATTTGAACATAAAAATTAAAAAATATATACGATAAACATTTTAAAAAGGAAATATGCAGTATAAATAGAGATCTTAGAAAATATGATGCTTATTCATAAAACGGGCAAAATATGCATTTATATACACCATTAAACCATGTCAAAAATTTAAGAAATGAAGTAATTCATACATATATCTAAACGAGCATACTTTCTGGTTGCAAGAAAGAAATATGCATTTGCATTAAAATCCGGTCCCTAATAATTATAATTTTATACTGCATGTTTCAGCTCCAAACGGCCAACTTCAAGTGTCTTGATATGTTACAAATTTATTATTAAATTATGTTAAGAATGCTACACTGTCTTAGTCGGTGTTAAAATCACACCCTGTCAAGGTAAAACCAGATAAAATCCTTCAGTTTCTATTATACCCACGTTTGTTTGGTGCATTTTATTTCACCTCACACATGGTGTTGTCCATTGTTCATAAATGTATCACAAAACTTTGAGATACGGAAATAAAAGTGACCTTTCATAAGCAGAACACAATACAAAATATATTAAAGCCACAGCCACAAATAGATAAGTATAATAGAGGTGGAATTTATCAAATGAAATGTTTAGATTGCCCATTGAAATATGTCGGACAAACAGGAAGAACATTCAAGACCAGATATAAAGAACACATTCGCAACATAAAAAATAACAATAGTAACTCAGGATATTCAAGTCATATATTGAACACTGGACACACTTATGGCACTATAGCAGACACCATGGAAATCATAACGGGAAGAAAAGGAAAATATTTAAATACACTTGAGAAATACCATATTTACAAAAGTAGTAAAAGAGATTTACATATGGATGACACCAACATCGACACACACAACCCTATATTTAAAATACTATACAAAATTACACAACATAACACTATACCCTCCCCCATCTCTCCCCACAACCAGGTCATTCTATCAAATTCTCCATAAGGATCATCACCAGTACAGGTACAATAGGACATATGGAAGCAGATGTACCGAGGGGACCTAATATGGATTCCACCTCACACTATGAAATCTTAACTATTGTAAACAATTTTAAGTATATTAACTTTATTCTCTTATTGTAATCAGCCAATGTACAGTAACTGACTTGTCCTATATCATGTAACAATGATCTTTGGGGACAAAACATGTAGTGTCAAAGTGTATAATGTTACACTAAAATTAATATTAAGAAATGAATAAACAAGTGTTGCAATATTGACGGACGATAAATACATGGACGTTAAGTTATACAATTGCAACAGGATGCTGAAATACAGAATAATAAGTTGCATTTAAGATGAAAATATATGCGAAATAACTGACATTAATGCAACAGGATGCTTAAATACAGTTCTAAGAGAAGAAAACACTGGGGGCATCCGTTCTATGACAATTTAAACTGAGGCAATTATATTGTTCCGAAACAACTTAACCTGGATCCTGACGCCGTCTCATGAGAAATTCTTTCCCAAACCAAATCTATTTTGTCCTGCCTAGCATAGTCTGGGTGGTGTTTGTAGTATAAACCAGGCTCTTACTCAGTTAACTGCACAAAAACAAAATTAGCAGCTTCGGCAACCTTTCACTACTACTATTACTTCATCTTGAGATCAGATACTCTCAACACAGTGCTTAATTACCTGAAGTCTATATTTTATCCTTAGTGTGAGAGACCAAGTTTCACGGCACTATTATTGTTTTGGGCATATTAATCATTATGCTTTTAGGTAGCAGGCAAGAAGACAAAATGTTCAGAACTGCAAGCACTGCACAAAACTAATTTGCTTTTAATATTTCTGTAAATCGGTTACTTGTGTATTTTTGTCATTCCTGAATATTTGAACTTTGCTACATTTTCAAAAGGTCTATTGGCTATCTTTTACCCTCATGGTCATAACAGTTCACTTCACAAATGAAAATTCTGAGTTCATATCTTTGCATCTGCTGTGTACTGGAATGAAAGGGCACAATAGACACAACCTTTAGCATGACTGTATATGAGATAAGTATTTTTGGCTATAATAAAAATAGGACATGACTTAAGGGACACATTTTAAATACTACTTTCCAATTCCTGAGAAATTCCATACACCACTTTACAGTAATTTTCTCCCCTATTTACTAAAATTCCTACAGTTTCTCATTAGTATGAATCAACTACACAAAAGTGACAAGACCTGGTACATTTTGATAGGCTCTATTGTGCCCATGCTGAAGTGTACAATCCGTCTGAAAGCTGTGAAATAAGTTACTGTTTTCTCAAAGTGAAGGTTATTTTCAAGCAATACATTCCTAAGAGATATAAATGCTTCGGTATAACGATTTACAGTACATGACACAGCTACATAGACTTACAGTAGGAAAGGATACTTGAGAAAGACCATGCTGAATGAAACACAGATAATATTTGCTATATGCAACAGTGAAAAGTGTCACTAGGACAGCAGAAGCGGTAGTATATGGACAGTGTTTTCTCCCCACCATATTTATTTAACCACATGAGCTGTCAACAGTTACAGGACAGTCACACAAAACAAAATTAAACTGACAGTAAGATATTAAAACTGAAATGGTTTAAATTTTAAATATTACTCGTATTGATGCATACTCAATGCTGTACACACACCTAGGAGACAGAACTAAAATATTCAGCAAGTGTAAATGAAAAACAGGTGCCAAAGGCATTCACTGTTTATTTTCTATTTTAGCAAGTCTTTAATAGAAGTATGACATAGTCTGCTATCATTACTTCCCTTTGACTGATAACTTGTATTCCAAATCACACAACTTGTTTTCCAACTCTGCAGTAGAATATGTCTGAAAGAGAATGTAAAGAACATTTTACCATATATAGAAAATACATCAAATGGATTCAACACTTTCAGAATATAGCAGACTCATGATTATTTGCTTTGTGGATCAATTTCAAGATTTTTACAATCCCAAAGTTATTGATTGTAGCTTCCTGTAATGAATCAAGTGTTGCCAATTACATCTGTTTCAGTGATGCTTTATGATGACTTGAAACAGACCATACATAAAACTTCTCACCCTGTTGGAAATTTCCATTTTATCATTTCATTGCTTTTTGGCTCAGCCTATTATCACTGAACAAAGGTTGTTTTCTTCTACTGGAAAGAAATCTGTCTCCCTGTTCACTGGCCAGTAGCAAGTAATTAAGTTATTTCAAGACTGAATGTAGTGTGGATAATGAAAATTACCAGATTTGTGGATTACACATTGTTAAATTACCTACGCTACTTCTCTCCTCCTTTACTGGATAATAAAAAGTTTTGGGATATGAAGTGTTCTGTCTTCTGGGATATAACACTGTGTAGTCTGTCAAAAGTCAACTGACATTTCAGAGGAACATGTTGTCTCCACCTTCAGGGTCAAAGAATAAGCCAGATAAGAAATCAAGGTGAAGCAGGTAGCAAGTAGAGTGATCAGCTTGCTAAAGTGTTGGATTATATATGAAAGGGGAGGTGAAATGCAAGACAAGAAGTCAGTTCCCACTGACTTGGCCACAGGACAGAATGAATTAAGGGGACTACAAAGATGACTTGCCAGTTCCCATTGGTTTTCCCACAGGAGGCAAGATCACGATAACCAGCACGACCCTGAAAAGGGCTGTGCTGGTCTAGAAAAAAAATGGGAGAATCAGTAAGGGTGTGGTGGGTGAATAACAGGAGTATAGGAGATAACTCATGTACATGGGTCCTATACATGCAGTGGAAGATATTTTTATGAGCTTAATTTGCATAAAGTGTAACTGTAATATTATTTAATGGAAACTCATTGTTCTGCTCTCAATGTTCCTTTTTATTTATGTTCTGAAGCTTTCATGGTCCTCTTGGGCAATCGAAGACTGTAACTATCTGATAATGCAGACTGATCTTCTGCAATCCACATTCATATCATTAAGAACGCATAGGTGCTAATAAAAATATAACCTACTCGCTTTCTTGTTTGTCTGTATTTGACTTCTGATTCTTCTTCAAATGGAGCATTTTCCTGGAAGAAATTATCGTCATTAGTTACAGTATTAGGAAAAATATTGATTTGTGAAAAATATATTAGATCTAATATAAAATGTAAACATCTGTAATAATCATGCCACCTTTCTATGAGGTATTATATAAGTCACTCCTTAAATATAAATTCTGGATAAACTATTGCAAGAAAATCTTGATACTTACCCAGAACTGGAAGTATTCAGGTGAAAGTCCTTCTAAATGAAGTATGCGATCCTCAATTTGCTTAAGGCGAGAGTAGATGTCTTTTGGCACAGGACCATGTAGTTTCAAATGGCATTCTGCATTGCTCAGTCTCTCTTCAATTCCCACAGGACCAGCCATTCCAACAGATATATCAGGCTTATTTGGAGATTTTTCATTCACATTCATTTTAAAAAGTGTCTTTACTGGATCTTGAGGGTTAGTACAGCCCATGGATCCTGGATCAATACCTCTTGTCTGTGGACCCCAAGGATTCAACACACGTCGAACTTGACACGGAAAAGGACAACATATAAATAAATATTATATGGGTAAAAAGGCAAAAGGTAAAGCTATCCCTGTAACAGGCCGTGAAGGCCCATAGGCTTGTGAGATGTTGAGAGTCCCACATTATCTAGACCAGTGGTTCCCAACCTGTGGTCCGCAGGACAGTTTATTTTCATTCAACTTTATCTTATCATGTTCCTCACACCTGGGATATTTTCAATGTGGCTGCATGATTTGGTAAATTTAAAACAATTCAATGACCTCATCGGAAATTAAACCCGTGACCTTCCAGCTTGTAGCATATTGCCTCAACCAACTATGCTACCGCATGCCCCCATTATACTTTAGAAGTCAAACAGTTACTTCCAGATCGTCTCCCTGACTTCAATGAATAACTATTCCTGTTTTCAGTTAATGTCTTCAACTACTTACCACGTAGATGACTTTTACTGTCTTTTCTTCTAATTAACAGGGCATCAATTCTTGCACATGAGCTATCACTTGCTGTCGCATTGCCATGGTAACAAAAGTCTTGGATGTTTCCCAAATTCACCTGCTCTCGTTTTCGTTTAATGAATGAACTGATGCGACATGCAATCTGAAAACGAAGAAGGGCATTTACATATCACTGATTGTTTCAGTAATCATTTCCCCCTAAAAAACCCACAAAAACCTTAATGATAAGGAAAAATTATGCTTTAATCATAATTATGGCACCACTTACACTACATAATAGTACATCAAAGTCACTAAAAATGCTTGTATGAGTAACAGCAAAAGAGAATTTTTACTTCTTTACGTGACATTAACAAAAAATCTCTTCTTCTTACAACTACCATTCACGCCTAACTACATGAGCAGACGTCCTTGAGAAGCTAACAGTAGTTCAGCTGTTCAAAAAATTCACTTCACATAAGTCTTCCATCTTCTACACCATATTACGGGGGCACGTGGTAGCGTAGTTGGTTGAGGAACTATGCTACAAGCCGGAAGGTCGCGGGTTCAAGTCCTGATGAGGTCAACTGACCTAATCCTTCCAGCCGCACTATGGCCCTGGGGTCAACTCAGCCCCTAACAGAAATGAATACCAGGAATATTCTTGAGGGCAAAGGGCAGGTGGCGTGTAGGGCTGACAACCTTGCCACCATCTATGAGCCGATTGTCTAGAAAATGTGGGAACCTCAACATCTCACAACCCTATGGACCTCCACGGCCTGTTACAGGGATACATTTATTTTACTTTTTACACCATATTCCAAAAAACTATTATTAATGTTATATGACTGCAGGAGGTGCAGTTAAAACATTGAAGGTATGGTGGAAGGCAATTTTCATATCTCTCAAAGCAACAAATTTCATTATAACAAGGAAAATGAATAATTTCTCTAAATTAATGAATCTTAGTTTTAACCAGGATTAAATCTGACACTTATTTTCACCTGATTGTTAAAAATGCTTCTATAATATGGAAATCTTACTTCTTTGCATCCAGCTTTAATTTGTATGAAGTGTGGTGGCACTTCTGTAGGCACAGGATAAGGCTCTTGTACATCTGGGACTCGCACTTCTTCAGATGACTCCAATTTTATCTTATCCAGCAAGATTTTGCCTGCTGAACAAATACCAATCAAATATTGTCACTCCAAAGGCAGCCTGTTTTATCAGATATCTTCTGTAATTACTGAATTAATAATGAAGAAAGTCGTCTTCTGGGTTTAGGCACCGTGTATTCTTCGTTTTGGCCGACGTTTCGGAGGAACGTAGCGCCTCCATCTTCAGAGCAGTTGAATGGCTTGGAATGGCTTCCAAGCCATTCAACTGCTCTGAAGATGGAGGCGCTACGTTCCTCCGAAACGTCGGCCAAAACGAAGAATACACGGTGCCTAAACCTAGAAGACGACTTTCTTCATTGTCATCGCCGTGAAAACCTCAAAACTTACATGCTTTAATAATGTTTCAATCTGAGAAACGCTTAGTGATTGCGCTTTTGTTTCACCACCATAACACAGTATTATAGAGGATAAAATAAGCTATATTAATTGTTGTCCAATATATATTTAAAAAAAAAAGAATAAGGGAACACACATATGTAAGCTACTAAAAGTAAATTTTAGGCACAATATTCATAAATTCCAAGTTAATACCATAAATCATTAATTATCATAAAATTTAAAACAAAACTGAAAGCAAAACTGTAGGCTTGTTGTAATGGTAGATTGTTTTAAGCATCAGTGATGTGGACCTTGATTGTTTCATTACTCTTTGATTAATCTTAGTACTGGAAGTCTTACATTAAAATAACATTAAAATTAATAAAAAAATCTAAATTTTGGTTTATATAAGTCAAATACCTAATCCTTCCAGCCACACTAGGCCCTGGGGTTTACTCAGCCTCTAACAGAAATGAGTACCATGAATTAATTAAATAATTTTCCTGGGGAGTAAAGTGCAGCCGGTGCGTAAGGCTGATAACCTTACCGCCATCTTTGAGCCGATTGTCTAGATAGTGTGGGGCCTTCATGGCCTGCTACAGCCAATGCTTTACTTTACTTTTACTTCATAAAGGTAAAGCTACCCCCATGCTTAATTAATTAAGCCCTATGTCATTATGATGTATGGGGGAGTGGAGGTATAACTAAACTATTCTTGACTGCAGTACCAGATGGAAGTGAGTGGTCAGGTTCAAACCCCAGCTGCAGGTACATAAAATATACAGGTCACATTAAATTATAAAATTTTCTGATAAAATAAAAACAATTTGTGACTCTATACAGTGTGAAGAGGTTTGATACTGTAACACGGAAGAAACAGAATGACAGGAACACATTAAGTAGGTTTTTGAAAGAAAATAGTGACAATTTACTAAGTTTTATTCAAAAGACATTGAAAGGTAATTTTAATCCACACACATACAAAGTGTCACAGGAATGGGTGGTGGCAAGATCTCACTGCCTGGCCAATGCACACCTCTTGCTCAATTGAACTACCAAAATCTTCCCTTCTGTAACATTTAGGAAACTGTCAGCAGACAAAAAAATTTAAGAGCTCTATCTTCTGGGACAGAATGCCATAGCAGAGTTCTGCTTGCTACCTGCTTCACACTGATTTCTTGCTTCGTTCATTCTTTGACCCTGCAGTTGGATGTAACATATTCCTCATAAACGTCAGATGACTTTCAATGGAGTATATAAAAAGAGACTGAGGTCACCTGTCAAGATTTTACAGCTTTTGCTGCAGGTGATATGCCTATACAGAGAACAGCAGTGTGTGAATCAACTCTCATTTGTCAGTGCAGTGCAGCTGAGTGAAGTAGTAGTGAGATTTTCAGTGGTCAGTTCAGTGTACGTCAGTCAAGTGAAGAGTGAGCATAGTATTGTGACCAACACTGATGCTGTAAATTAGCCTGGTCAGGTAGGATGGGAGACCACAGACGGGATGTTGGGTGGATATGTGGTGTCCCACAACATATGGTGGGCAGGTCATAGCTTTCATGCCTATAAGTCACGAGGGGGAAGGACCGCATTCCTTCCCTTTTTTTTCTAGAGAGCCTGGGAGTGGGGGTTGTCGTCATCATCATCATCCTAATGATGAAGGTATTTAGAGCCGGTCTTGCTCACAGACATATCCCATTGCCCTGGAGAGTGGTCAGCGTTCTATTCACACCTAACCAAGACACACTATATCCAAGCTAAATCCTTCCATCCTATCAGTCTCACCTCTTTTCTTCTGAAACCACTGGAGAGGCTGGAGATATTTATTAGATGAAGTCTCAATGAGACAGCCAATGCATCTTCATCAGCATGCATACCAGACAGGCAGGCACATAGAGACTGTCCTTCATGGTCTGGTTCATAACATACAATGGTTGCTTGAGGATAGGCTTGCTACTCTGGGAGGCTTCCTGGACACTCAGGACCCATTTAACAAGACACCTTTGAGTCCATGCATAAGGCAGCCAAAGATCATGGGGTGGATCATAATTCAGTGAGATAGATCCGTGAAATGCTCAGAAGTCAGCAGATTGTGATAGCCCAAATGGGGTGTCTAAAGAGGGCATATGTTGGTCAGAGGTGTCCAGAGGGAGGAGTCCTGTTCCACCATTGGTGGAGCATGGTGGCCTGTGGACTCCTTGCATGGCCCAACAAAGTTCTGTATATGCAAGGTTATACAGGTGACCAGTGCATGTTGAGAAATGGAAAATTTCAAAGCACCCAGCCTTCTTTCTAATGGGTACTGGTGACGTTACCTTTACTGTCTCAGGGCTCAAAAGGGCTCTTTATAGTATAAACATGGTGCAGGGTCACAGATCTGTCTGTCAAGCCTCAGATGGAACTTGTGCTCTTCACTAAGAAAAATAAGGCAAAAGGCTCCATTGAACCTGCTTTACTAAACACAATGCTGCATCCTACTAGGTCGGTGAGGCAGCTATGGGTTATATTGTATGCCAAGCTGACTTGGAGGTAGCATGTTTAACAGAGAATCAATAAAGTCTATGCCCCTTTTGGCAATGTCATAGGACTATTGGTAAGACCTAGGGTCTTAAACTAAAAATTGTGCAACGGCTTTACATAGATGCAGTAGGACTTATGAGTATGCTTATGTAAGCAACAGTTGTGTAGTGGCCAAGAGCCAGTGTGGTCATGATCAGGGCTGACCTTCAATGTCTGCAGAGGCTAGCATATGCAAGCATCACTGCATGGCTCCTAGGGCTGCTCTTGAGGTTTTCCCCAGTCTTCTGCCTTTATTTGGTGACAGAGGCTGAGGCTAAGACCTCAACTTGCAGACTCGGTAGTATACATACATGTGGTTAGTTGAGTATATGTCGAGTGTATTTTAAGCTCTGTTTGTTTTTTTATGGCTTGGACATGTTCTTTATATGAACTTTATACATACGTCCTGTTTATCCGACGTATTTGAGTGGTCATTCATTGCATTTTAATTGACATACTCTGCTCTGATTATATGCTGCAAACAAATTAATTAACAGAATTAACACATATCCAGTTACTAAAGAAGATACAGACCAAGAATTAAAAACTTTATGAGAAATATTAGAAAACAATGATTATCAACAACAAACAATACATGCAAAACAAAAAACACAAAATTCCTACTAATAACTCACAAGAGACATAAAAACCAAATGGGTCACCTTCACATATTATGGTCCTGATAAAAGACCAATCATTAAATTATTCAAGAACAGTAACGTAACAGCACTCAGACCTACTAATACAATACGAAACCACCTAAAACCAGAAGAAAAAAAAATAGAAAAATATATAATCAAAGTGGAGTTCACCAATGGACCAATGAATACAATGAATGACTACTCAAATATGTTGGACAAACAAGATGTATGAGGTACATTTAAAGTCTGATATAAAGAACATATCCAGGCCCTAAAGTCCAACAGAACTCAAAATATGCTCAACAATATTCTCCACAGGCCACACATGACACAATCGTCCAAACATTAGAAATAATATAAATTTAAAACAAAGGCCAATCACTAAATACACTTGAACAATTTCACACATATAATTTAAGTGAACAAAGATTAGAAACAAAAGATATCTTTGCAGACATACACAACTCCATATTGAACCTAATAATAAAAATATATCGACCATAACAACATATAAAATGCACCCCCAAACATACTCCAACCACCACCCCTATCAAAATATAACCAGCTCCTCCCACAAACACATGACCTATGAAGCATGTCCACCATGACGTTAACCAACAGTTAGTACAAACAGAACCACAGAATGGGAACAACTGCTATCTAATAGCAAGAAGATGTAGCACCCCTGTACAGGACATGATACAACATACACAATAACTTCACCACTGTCACTCAAAAGAAAAAAAGAATATAACATCAATTACATACAGAAAACCACCATATAATATGTGCACGAAGAATTAAAGAACAATTCAGACTCCCATGAAATCCCTGTAACCTATGATACAACACCATAGACTTGTATTTCGCAGTACAATAAATGGCAAAATTTGTTAACTTTTAACTGAGTTATAAAGTTTTACAGTTTATGACTAATATTAAAAAAATATAACAAAACACAGGAATTATAATGAAATATGGATCCACATTAGAAATACAATTCAATGATGAGTGGTACACTTCATGAAAACTGATGAGGATTCAGCTGGATTGAAACATGTAGCAAGCATACATAATAAACAAATGTTAATACAGTAATGTTGGTATATTTATTATGATTTATTATGAATTTGTTGCTGATGGTTGTATAATAAAACTGCATGTCATTCTGCCAAATGAAAAATACAATATGAAAGGTGATCACATATTCTATTTACATATGAACTTCATACTAAAAACATGCCATTAATAAGAAACAAAGTTAACAGGCAACATGCAGAATATAATTTTAAAATTAAAAATTTATCACCAAAAATAGAGTAAACGGTTTTCACGAATTCCGAAAACCATAGAACAGCTTAATTCACTTTCTGCACAAAGTATGAATTTTTGCAAATGTTGTTTTATTTGAAACCTTGTGTGAAAACTTCGTACACTGGGGCTCCTACTGATTTCAAACATATTTAATGTGCTACGCCTTGGACTTGTTCACACACACACACACACACACACACAAAAAAACATAATTTTCAAATGCACCATAATTTTGCCTATAACAGAAACAGTGTAGGGTTAGAAAGTAATAATCAAGGGTAGTCTATGTACTTTTCCATGCACATTCCTTATTTTCCTTCCACTCGGCCTGTTCAGAAGCATAAACTTCTTTCTTCCAGATAGGTGTTAAAGATTTAATGGTATCAATAGCATACTGGACAGCTTGAAGAGCCTCTGCTCGATGTGGTGAAGATACTGCTATCACCACACTTGCCTCCATCACAGGCACAATGCCCAACCTAAATCAAAATACAAAAATGTAACAAAGTAACTAACAGATGGTTATTTAGGTTCCAGCTTACAGAATTAGAAAACCTAGAGAATACAAATACAGCCTTCCTCCACTTACAAATCTGATGGTGGAATATTCAGCAACACAGGATCTCTTTGTAATAACTGTTCACAGATAGTGTACATACAAAGAGGTTAGTAGTTTAAATTAGTATAGAATATGTACAATCATGGCCCAGTCTCACAGAGTTCTTTTATCACCTTACTGCCTGTATAGTGTTAGTTCCACACTTGTGAATTCATAAAGCCGTAGCAAAAGGCAGCCATGGACTTGAACCACCGTTTTGATATATAGTATACAGTGCACTCACATTTTATGCAAATATGAAACAATGCGATATAAAAAATATCAATAAAGTCACTCTTCCTGCACAAAGCTTGAAATAATGTGAATCCTCCTAAAATTCGGCAAAAATCACATGTTGCAAAATTGGTATTAAATTATGACACTTTTACATTAAGCAAAGTCTTGAGGAATGTATCGTTACGTAACATATGACTGCACTGTATACTGTCATGTGTTAGTGACCAGCCAGGGGGTTTGTATTTGTAATTACTGAATACTTATAACCACAAAAGATTATAGAACTCTCACTAAAATACGAACTTCTGGCCATCCACATTACACTGGTCCCTCCTTAAGGCTATTCGTCCCAAATAGCCTATCGGTGCATCACAATGCCTTTTCTGAGGGTTCCTGCTTGTTGAGTCTTTTTGCGGTTAGGCTCCCCCTCCTGCAGTGACTATCTCCAACTGCTATCACCACTCCCTCCTTAAGGGCGCTTGTCCCGAGCAGTTTCCTGCTAATGTGCCAGTACATTCAGATGTATCACCATCATCCAAAGTCTCTCACCCGCTCTCTCTCTCTCAACAGTGGGAGTCATAACTCCTGGAGTGGCAGGTGCTGCTGTATATCCGGCTCTTCTTATGCTAATGCTGCTTCCGTTTCTGCTTCAGGGGGGGTTAACCCCTCAACATCATCCATTCCATCATTCCCACTGAAGTTCCAACAATATGTTTCGCAATCTTCCTTCTGAAAATCCCATATAGGATCTCCTTGCGCTTTTCTCTGCTTCCCAGGTGCAATAGCTGTCCTGATCCCCACCCTTTATCCTCTAACGTACGGACTTTTAAATTGCCAGCAGTCCTGTACGGCCGGAATTTAAATCACCCTAATTACCATTGCAAACTTCCAGAAAAAAATGCACATTTTTCATTCTATGCAACATAGAAATATGAACTAAAAAGAACCTGAAAGACTACAAACTTTTCTACATATACATAAAAGAGCAAGTTTTACAAATGAAAATTATCTGTGAATATTTTGTCATGAAATGCAAAATATAATCTTTATTATATATGTTATGAAATTCCAAAGGACTTACCCATTGTTTTTTCTTCAACCTTCCTCATCTAACATCTAACATGAAAGCTATTTTTACTCCATAAAATACTCCATACACATTAGTTACCTGTGATATATAGCTATGTGTTCCACTTTCCACTTTCTGCGTATGTCTTCGCATACTTTCCTCATTGTCTTCTCTGCCATTGGTTCATATGCTTCATATTCCAATTGCACAACCTGTTATTCAGAGAAAAATAATTTAAGATTTGAGGCTTTCATGGCGGTGACTATGATGAAAGCAGTCTTCTGGGATTTGGCACCGTGTATATGTGGTGTTAACCGACGTTTCGGAGGAACGTATCGCCTCCATCTTCAGGGTAGAAGAAAAAATATAAGAATTCTGCAAGCGGAGAGACCGTGAGAACCGGTAAAAGCAGACTGTGTTGGAAATACACAGCTATATAGAATTCTTATATTTTTTCTTCTACCCTGAAGATGGAGGCGATACGTTCCTCCGAAACGTCGGTTAACACCACATATACACGGTGCCAAATCCCAGAGGACTGCTTTCTTCAAAAATAATTTAGTCACATGAAATATTTTTAGAGTTTAGAACATACAACACAATTTGTTATGCCTTCTTATTTAAACAGCAATTTGAGGACTGAAACTATATGACTGGATAAAGAAAATCCAAACACCCACATGACTCAAGCTTATCATACTACTGTGCAATGACAACTAGGAAGAAAACTGTCTTAAATTATTTATGATTTCCAAGCTCAACTAATGCAGATGACCATGAATCTTATTTATATTAACAGCACCATCTCTCTGTATGTGAAAGAATATTAATTTCAATCGTTAATATTGTAGTGTTCTGCCTAAAAGCCGGAATATCTGACCAGAGTGGGCGTCCATTGCTAGACAACGGCTTGTTAAAACACGTGGCTGGGGGAACAAGGTGGAACAGACCACCGCTGAGCAATGCTTGGTAAACACTACCTAAAAGCCGGAATAGTGAAGCCAGACAAGGAATTATCCATTCTGCTGGCATATGTTCATGCATGTTTCCAAGACAACATATACATATCAGACCGTTACTACAGAAATGTAAATTAGAACTAGTGCAGTTCTGGCAGCAACGAATACACTACCTACTGGTGCATGGAACATGCAAAATGGAACCCTTCATCAAGGTGTCTTCTAGACTGTCCAACTGTCAGCTATAAGAGACCAGAACAGAAGCGAACAGAACAGAGGAGAGCAAAGCTCAGAGCAGAAGAAACCAGCTCAGCTATGACCCAGAAGAAAGACTAGCCAGGTGGCATTGTCTAGAAGACCTTATTTCTGAATGATTGTAACTGCAATTGTAAACAACTTATCCAATAAACAGCTTCATCTAATCTGATCCATCTTACAGCTCAGACTTGGCCTCTATTAACTTCCATCTGTCTGGTTCAGTAAAAAACCACCAGCTGTGTCCTACCACCTCTGCAAATTGTTCTGCATGCAGTAAAAGGTAGTTATTCATGTACTTAATTATGTATAATTAAGCATTATGCCATGAAGACATATGGGGGGGGGGGGGGGTATAGCCCCAACATTCTTGACCTCATCCTACATCAATTCACCTAGACCAATCAGAAAAGCCTCTTTGTGGCATTTATAGTTGGTGACAGTGAACATAATAATAGACTTACCTGTTTATTCTCAAAATTATCTCTGGTAGTGCCAACAAAAAGAGATATAGCACCACATGAAGGTGATGAAACCAAGTTTGAAATTTCTTCAACACTGAGCTTTGAATTCAAAATTTTCACAAAATTCATGGTTAAAGATAACTGTATGTTCCCCTTATATCTGTAAATTTAACCTGAAAAGAAAGAATATCTGTAATTACAAACTACTAAACTACGAGGGTAAGTCAGAAATTATCCGCCCTTTCTCCATAACACATCTTTAGGTTTGTCACACTGCCTTCTATGCATGCATTGTTAGAGCTGGTACTACTGTGGTCACGTGATGGAAATTTTACCTTGATCGCATCATTTTCCTTGATGCTGTGACAGCGTAAACATGGCCGCTCTGCTAGCAGTGTGCACCAATGATTAACAAAGAAAAGTGAACCGATTTCTCCGACTGGAAGGTGTGTCAGGGGCTGAAATTCATATGTGGGTTCATCATTATGAGCCAGAATCCAAAAGCCAGAATATGGCGTGGAAACACCCGGGATCGCAAATGAAGATGAAATTCAAGACTCAATCTTTCGTGGGAAAGGTGATGCTAACCGTTTTTTGGGACTCAAAAAGGCCTATACTGGAAGAGCAAGATACAGGGATTTGCTGGCCAACAATCTGAAGCCAGCAGTTCGCATCAAACGCCGAGGCCTATTGTCGAATAAAGTGTTGTTGCTGCATGACAATGAACACTCACACAAGGACGGCAAGACCGTTGAAACCATTAACCATTTGGGTTTTGAGGTGCTGGAACAGCCTGCCTACAGCCCAGATTTCGCCCTTTCCGACTATCATCTCTTTGGACTGCTAAAAGATGTTTTACGAGGTTTTTGATTTTCTACGGACAAAGAAGTGGGGTAGCGGTGCATAAATGGTTAGGCGACCAACCGAAAACCTTCTTCGTGGAGGAAATACACAAGCTTTTGGGACGCTGGACCAAGTGCATCGAAAAGGGAGGACTATGGAGAAAAATGAACTACTTGTTCAACCCCTACTTTTCTATATATGGATTGGTAAAACAAGAGTGCGGATAATTTTTGACTTCCCTACGTATATGGAATATTTTTGGCATACTGTCAATATGAGGAACATACAGAGGAGCTTCATAATTTGAACTCTCAACAAAATATGATTATGATGATGAAATCAAGGAAAATAAGATGGGTGGGTCATGCAGCATGAATTGGGAGACTAAAAATGCTCATAACTTATTAGATGAGAAATCTTGATGGAAATGACCACCTGGGAGACCTCTGTGTAGATGGGAAGATATTAATATAAATATTCTACAGAGACAGGAATAGAAGCCACACAGCAGATTCATTTGGCTCTGGACAGGAACCACAAAGGCATAGAATTTCTTGACTAGCTGTGTGATATTAGCTTCCCAAGCAGGAATATGGAGTTAGTTAACTATATTATTCTGAACACTGTCCAGTTTCTTAAACTACAAGAGGAGTATTTTGGAAATTGGTCCTGTTCATTTACCACAGACAGGAAATTGAGTCCACTGAATCCATTGATACAGCTATCACCAAAGCCTGAATGAAACAGAACCAGTTCCCAAAATATTGTGGCCTAAGAAAAGCAGGACAATGGACTGACCATATACAAACTATCAATAAGAAAGAGTATTACACACCATCATCAGCAACTTAGGGCACAGATAAAGAGCACAGAGCACCATCCCTCTTTCAAAGTTACTCTCTCAGTTAGACATAAGAAGTTCCTTACTTTTTATGAAACCATGTTCACAAGAGCCACAACCTGAGTCAGACAAATTCAGTCCACACTCTCATATCCCACTTCCCTTAGATCCTTTTTAATACTGTCTTCTCATTTACATCTAAGTTTGGCAGTGGTCTCTTACTTTCTGGTGTTCTCATAAAAATTTTGCATGTAGTCAATTCTTTCGCGTGTTATAAGCTCCACCCATGCCATCCTCCTTGCTTTGGCTATACAAAACGTTTTGAACTAGGAGGCCATTTTGAGCATGGGCCTGTGTAACTGGATGTTTCTGCAGGTGTGTAAGAATGTAAAAAATATGCTAAAATAAAGTACAAAAACTATATCACTGTATCTTATTCTGGACCACAAGGTAAGACAGGTCTTCAAATTATTAAACAATAGGAGAGT
Organism: Cryptotermes secundus; assembly: GCF_002891405.2. Lineage (NCBI taxonomy): Eukaryota > Metazoa > Arthropoda > Insecta > Blattodea > Kalotermitidae > Cryptotermes > Cryptotermes secundus. The sequence continues at coordinate 1,376,055 of NW_019726221.1, forward strand.
TAACTGAATTGTGTTAACCTTCCAACAAAGAGTTGTAGTTCTAATTTAAATCATGATTGTCCAAAAGTTCTTGTGGGTATTTGCAGATCACAGACAAATACAGCTTTCTAAATGTCTCAAATCCATGGCAATTTGACATATAAAGGAGGCATATACATCACACAATTTACTGTATTTCAACAAGAAAGGAAGCTATTTCAATAATTTTCTTTCTTTCTTCTTTTTCTTTCTTCTTTGGGGGGGGGGGGGG
>NW_019726221.1:1376310-1379416 GCF_002891405.2 Cryptotermes secundus
GACTTGTACTGAAATAAAATTTTCTGAAAATGGGAAGCGAAAATAAAGACATCTCTACAGACATCACATTCAGCATGACCAGTCAAGGTCCACAACATCCTACTTCAAACTGTGCAAAGATGAAGTAAAACAAGACTTGGTCAAAAAAGTTACAGTGCAAGACTAAAATAATGTCAGCACTGTGCAACAGGAATAATGTTCAGTTTAATGGAATCTGTAACAATAAGGTCACAAAATGTGAAAACCTACTACTAAAAAGATGTGAACTTCAATTATTAAATGACATGGAGACAAATTGATGAGGCTCAAAATGCCTGAAACAGTGGTGGGGGCTCTGCTGATCATGATGATAAATGACAGAAGTTGGCTGGAGTTATCCTTCTGTTGGTATTCCATGAAGAGAAATTTCTCCCCTGCATCAAAGAGCTCCTTTGTGCAGTTTCCTGCTGCAATCGACTCATTTCCCTGCATTTGACAGCTCAATTGCTGGGCCTTCTACTGCTACAAGAATAACCAAATCTCTCAGGTTCTCTAATGAGGTGTCCACTGAGGGGAAGGGTGAAAGAGATCTCTTAATGAGAGTGGTCGGGCCATCAGGAAGAACCGAAGTAGTAGTTGATGGATTTACAGCCCTCTCTTGGGGGCCTAAAGCCTTGGCTGAGAACATAACATGTACCTCTTCATGCATAAACTTTTCTCAATTCCATAACTTATTGTATTCAAATACCTCCACTAAGTGGTGGAATCACTGCTACTTTATCTCCTTCTTTAAGTTGGACTATGGATCCTGTAGTAGCATACTCTTCATTAATGGCTAATATCAAATTATGCTGAATAGACTCCAAAGAAAATGTCTTCACTATTTGATCCACAAGATCATTATATGATACTGTTGACGGAATTAATAAGTGACTTTCTTTCTGTCCACAAAGTTCTCTTGCTTTAGCAAAAAATAAGACTTGAATTTCAACTATCAACATATCAGCCATTACAATTTTCCTGCAACAAAATCTATTATAAATATTTCATATTTAACACAACTGCTTTCACCACGATGTCCACCATAGTCAACACAGTCATCATAACAAATATCTCTAGATTCATTCATATCACTTACTTCAAATGTACAATTGTATGATAAAAACATCAGATAAATGCATATACAGGACCTTACAAGCTATACAAACACACTCAACATATAAAGCAGAAAAAACAGAGCATGCATATCCAATTGAAACAATAATCAATAATCTATCCGAATAAACAGTGAAAACAAAATTATCATAGACCTCCATACAAGCAACAATTAATTTTAAGTTTGGTCAAAACACAGAACAAACTCAGTGACAGATAAGAACAGTTTGGTTTAGTTTTTATTCATTCTTTTAGTCAATCTTCTGACACAGAACATGTCAATATGGCATACGATATAAAAATTATATATTTTCAAGAATTCAACTAAGTTTCAAACACATGAAATACTCGAACATAATGCAGACACAATTAATAGAACCAACTTTCTTAAAAATTATTATCTCCTAATTAATGACAATACAAATGTGACTTATAAACAGAAAACACAATTACAATTCATGGACCCAGCTTACTTAACAATTATCTTACATTAATTAATATGAAGCAAAATGTAAGTCACAATAGGAAGGTCCTCATCTACTTAAATTTCCACATATTTACTAACTTGATTTGGCAGTATTTTAAGTAATTTAACTCAATATTCATTATACCATTTTTGAGAACATTTGTTCTACAAAACTGCTGAGGTTTGATTTCTGCCACTTACTGAGATCATGATTTAAAGTGTTGTGTTCAAATGTCTCTGTATTTCACTTCATGTGATATACAGGGTGGGGTGCAGAAACTTCCTTTTTTTGAAGGCGAATAAAAGAAAAATTATTGCTGATAGACAAAATTTATGTTTAGCTAATGAAAGAACATACTTTAAAGTTTTAAATCATGTAGTTTTAAACAAAATATCTTGAAGGTGGTGGCCACCGTTCTCTATGCACTGATGCAACCACTTCCTGAAGTTCCCCTCTGCACATTCCAACATGTGCACTGGAATTTGGGCTACTTCCTGCCAAATAACATTCTTCAGCTGAAGCAGGTTTGTGAGGCGACGTTTAAAAACCTATGCCTTGAGGTATCCCCATAAAAAAATCACAGGGTGTTAGATCAGGTGAGTGCGCTGCCCACGGGATGTCACCTCGGAGCGAGATGAGCTGTCCAGGGAACTTTGCCCTCAAAACTGTCATTGTAGCTTGGGTTGTGTGGGCTGTGGCATCATCCTGTTGGAACCAGACATTTCCTAGATGCATTTCTTCAAGAGCTGGTTCGAAAAAGTTTTTAATCATGTCCACATACCGCTGTGAATTCACAGTAACAGCATGATTGTCTTCTTTAAAAAAATAAGGGCCAATAACTCCAACTCTTGACGACGCACACCGTACTGTCACCTTATCACTGTGAAGTGGCCTCTCATGGAGCTCTCTGGGATTGTTACCACTCCAATTGTGCATATTCTGCTTGTTGACATATCTGGATAGGTGAAAATGTGCCTCATCACTAAAGAAAACAAGTGTGTCAGGGGGTAAAGTTTTCAATAACATTTCGCACGCTCTTAATTGGTTCTGGAAATCATTTGGTGACAATTCTTGCACAATCATCTTATAGGGATGAAAATTAAGATGTTCGTGAAGAATATGGCGCATTGAACGATTGGATATGTCTAGGGTAACTGCATGTTTGCAAGCGGAGTGTCTTGGAGATCTCAAAATCGACTGTCAAACTGCCTCCACATTTTTTGGCGTCATAACGGTCCGCTGTCATCCTGATGATATTTTTCACCACACTCCTGGTTGTCCTAAAGTTCTCAGCAGACAGCACACGTAGTACAGACAAGCAGCGGCATTCACACAAGAAGACTACATTAAATAACACCTGTACAGGGTGAAAACAAGAACTAGCCGCTCCAGCACTTAGACATAGGGCGAGTAACCCTAAGAATTTTAAATTTTAAATTTAAAATTTAGAGAAAATTTTAAAAGATTTTAAAAACATCATAACTAAAGATTTTTAGAGTGCTACT
>NW_019726221.1:1379425-1417552 GCF_002891405.2 Cryptotermes secundus
TATCAGAACGCGCAGTCAGCACGTTACGTCATCGCTTACCATTCATGTGTCATGTACAGTGCTTGGAACTCTTAACGACAACTTTGAGATGGCATGCGAGTTTTTTGTACTTCAATTTTATGGCTTCATGTCACTCACAAGTTAGTTTGATGTTACGTACATTATTAACGTTACAGAATCCACATATTCCTGCCAGTTTTAATATCTATTTTGTAATCAACAAGTGTGTAACCCCGGTCAAAGTTTGACACTTCTCTGGCCATTATCTCCGTAACCGTTCAACTTTGGACATAGGTGTTTTGGGTTATATCGGCATACTTTAACATAAGGAACACCCTCCCGAAGTTTGGCACATTCCTCCTGGGACACCCTGTATATCGTTTGCACTTAGGACGGAGTTTGTATCATTTATCGTGTAGAGTGCAACAGGATGCTTAAATATAATATTCTAAAGTTCTCTACCCACAAAACAATCGATTTCCGGTCGGGGGAACTAGACCTCTGGGCTTAATTCCCAAGTGAGTACAGAACACACGATGCACCTCCACATAGGAATGGTTGTTCGAAAAATAGGCTTCGACAGCAAACGCACGCTGCTCACTCGTCCACCTCATGTTTCCTACTGAGGGGTATTAGATAGAAACTTCTGCGACTGCTGCTTTCGCTGAGCCTATCCCCACTTTTCTGCGACCTCCCCTCCCTTCACAATGTGTCTTCACATAAAGGAAGTTTCTGTGCCCCACTCTGTATAACTTCCACATATAATGCAAGCTACTGGAAGTATATCTAAATCTTTAAAAAGTGATCTGCATGACATACATCTTCCTACACCACTGATTATTTCTATAATTCCGTTTTGCAATTTCACAACACTTTGGCTTTCAGTATCAAAATCATAGAAAATTAAATCATCTCAAATGAGCATTACATGTGCAAAATAAATACTGTTTGTAATATGTTGGTCTGTTATATCCTTAAGAGACTTATCATGAAACTAAATTGACTGAGTAAGGCATTTGGCGACTTTGCATTTCCATCCAATTTCATATTTTCACTAATACATATGCCTAAAAACTTTGTTTCTGGTTTACAGGTAACATCCTATTGTCAAATTTTGATTTGGTTCTACTGTGTATCCTTTTTGTCTGGTATGGCAAGATACTGTTGTTGTTTTCTCAGTATATATTATAAAACTATCTGCACAGAACCATGAGTTGCAAGTGATTCATAACTCTATTTACTTTCTGTTGTAGCATATGTTCATACTCTGTTGTTACTGGAATGTTTGTAATCATCTGCAAATAAAACTAACCTTGAGTCGTGGCAGGTCATTTACTAATAGTAAGAATACTGGCTGAAGAACTGAACCCTTTGGCATCTCCTCTTAAAGATGAAAAATATTTTATTTAGGTTCCTATTAAAATATACTTTTTAAATGGCTTGTTTCTGGTGTATTAATATGATTCAAACCATGAGTTCACAGTGCCTCTCATTCCATATTAATTTAATTCAGCAAGTAGAACTCCATGGTTTAATGCATTATATGCTTTATTTAAATCACAGAACATTTCAGTTTGGTTTATGTGTGAACTTCCAATCCAGTACATATGGATACACAGAGATGTTTAACATCTCATTACTTATCACAAGAATCAAATTTTATGATCATTCCCTGCCATGGAAAACTGAATAAACCTTATTAAAAGAAAAAATAATTCCATCCCTTGTGACTGGTGAAGTTTCTCTTATTTCAATTCTTCATGCCCTTACATGTTTTGGTCCTTAGAGACCATCATCAGAGGGACATCGATACAATTTGGAAACCATTATTACAATAGGTGTTCTGAATGTTAACACTTCGCGGACCGGATGCCTAGGCCTAGGCGTTTGGGTTTTAAACGTGGCAGACCGGTCGCCTAGATTTATGATTTTAGGACATGTTATGTTGCAACACACTATTCCTCGCTTTGGTGGCCATGTGTCTGTAAAAGTACTGAGTAGCTGACCTTCTGAATGTTTGTTTTCCGAGTCAGCAACGTGACCACTCTCTATTCCCCTCTCACTCTAAAGAAAAGTCCCGTTGTTCAAGTCGAAGCTTCTACGTGTGAGGCAAGATATTCTCAGTGTCACCATGGCTCAGAGACGAAAGCAGTTGAAGGCCGTGTGAGCTTTCGGAGAAGAAATCTGATTTGATCTCCGATGAGTTATCTGACTTGCCAACTGCTTCGTCTTCTGATAGCGAGGGCAGTGTCAGTGGCAGTGACCCCCAAAATATTGTGACCAGAACAGAAAGTGACAGTGAGAGCTCTGATGAAAGTGCGAGTGCTAGCATTGCGGGGACAGCCACATGGGGTACAGCAGAAAAAACACCCAATTTGGGAAAGTTTACTGGTGCTCCAGGGGTGAGACAAATGCCATCGGACCCTACGCAAGTGTCTGAAGTAGCTGAACTGTTTTTTGGAGATAGTTTCTTTGGCATGTTGTGTCAGGAGACCAACAGATACTATCTCCAACACCGTGAGGCGTATGACAGTACCTATAAGGTGTTGAAGTGGGCGGATGTCATTTCAGCAGAAATGAAAAATTTTTTGGCAATAATCATTCTAATGGGCTTTACAAAGAGGGATAATTTGANGAAATACCGATACTATATAAGTTCAAAAACGCTTTGAAAACTTACCTACTCGATCATTGTTTTTATAAAGTGGATGAGTTTCTCTCATGAGAGACAAAAACTAATCAATTATAATCACATAATTCATGAGTAATCAGTTTTGGGAATCCATACTGCGCAGTTTTCCTTTCTTTTTTCCAGCAACCAAGATAACACAGTCGGAGATGTACCTGAATGGGCTACTCTGGAGAGACTGCAGATACCAAGAAGCTGTACCAGAAAGGGAGAACAGATGTAATGAGATGTTGCAGTGTAGAGTCTACAGTGAGACGTTATAGCAGTGCTATCACCAAATTCACCAATATTATCTCAAAGGCCGTGCCATAGCTTAAGCGGTTAGTCGCTGGCTTGCCACCGCTGCGCTCTAGTCTAGTGGAATTTGTGATGGACAAAATGACGCTGGGGTAGGTTTTCCCCAAGTACTTCGGTTTCCCCTGCCAATCCTCATTCCGTCAAATTCTCCATAAGCATTATCATCAGTACAGGTACAATAGGACATATGGAAGCCGACATGCTGAGGGGACCTAATACGGATTCCACCTCACACTATATGAAATCTTAACTATTGTAATCTACTGTAAATAATTGTAAGTATTGTAACTTTATTCTCTTATTGTTATCAGTCAATGTACAGTAACTGACTTGTCCTATATCATGTAACAATGACCTATAGAGACGAAATAAATAAATCTGCAGTTGATCACATTGGAACGACACTGATGATCCCCAGTAAGTTCCTCTACATATGGACTTAACCTTGAAAGGATAGTGGGTAATATTTTGTATGAAGCTGATAACAGTGATATGCCACAATAATTACTACAGTCAGTATTATTGCCCTTCTTGTGAATTGGTAGAATAATAGACTCCTTCCACTTATCTGGCAATTCTTCCTTATTCCAAATAGAATTAATGAGCTTATGGATCTCAGACCGCAATGTTTCACCTCCAGTTTGAATAAGTTCTGCCAGAATTTGAGCACTACCTGTCAATTTATAACTTTTCAACTTCGTAATAGCAATTTCAGCCTCAAAACAACTATGAGCAGGTACTAACAGCTCAGCTGTACGCATTTCTATCTGTTTAACATCATTGACACTATGTATATGCAATAACCGAGAGAAGTAGTGCTTCCACCTATTCAAAATGTTGTGAGAATCTGCAAGCAGATCACCATTCTCAACCGTCACCACGTTATTTCTAGGTTGGTAAGCACTTTTAATTCATTTATTCCTCTATACAGGTCTAATGTACTACACCTGCATGAGTTTGTATTTGAAAGTACTGTAATAAAGTATCCATTTCCTGTGACTGACTGGACTCAATCTGCAAGCAATGTCTCCTTCCCATATAAAAACACATTGTATTTCTTACTGTTCACAAGTTTTGGCTACTCTCTATCTTCAACTGAATAGCTTTTGATACCTCAGGTCTGTTGCTCAGTTTTGTGTTTGGGCCTGGCTTCACAACACTGTTAACGCCACCTCATGACTCAGCAATTAATCCAAGGAGTGAATGAATATTTACATGCATCAGTTGTCTTCAGCTTTCAAACTATCAATCTCACTAGATCAACAAAACTCAACTGTTTTCCTCCAGTTCTTTAACCTGTCTATACGAAGAAAAGTTTACTCACACTTACTGTAACGAACTAATTTAAAAAATAAATTCATTACTATTCAACTAATATCACTGATTCTCCGTCTTACGTGCAACGCGTCCTTCTAAAATTTATTTAAAAGTTTCTTACATACACACAATGAGTCTCTTAAGCCTTATTTACATGCTTCTGTATCTTGCACAACACGTTTGGACCAGCACTGGTCACCATCACTTACTGATGGAAACTGCTGTGCTTTCGTTTTGTAGTTCTAACACACCGAACATTAAAACCACAAAACGAAAGCAAAGCAGTTTCCACCGACAATTTTAAACACCCGATGATGACAAATGTCAGTTGAAACCTACTGCACAATGTACAGAGGCATTTAAATAAGGTTGAAAAGACATCCTGTGTATGTAAGAAACTTTCAAATTAGTTTTAGAAGGACGCGTTGCACGCACGACGATGAATCAATCACATTTGTTCAACAGTAAATGATGTGCAACACGACTAAACAATATTATTCATAAACTAACCTTCAACAATTCTCTCACCACTTCACGAATATTACACGTGTTCGTCAACTTCCGACATCCAGGCCGATACGGCTTACCCCAATAACTTCACCATATTCCACTGGAAAGCACGTGCACGTGCGATCAGGCTAGATGACAACGCAAGTGGAGAAAACTTCAGCCCGAGGGCAAACCAAGAAACCTGGCAACCGCAACGCAACCGCGCAATCTGAGAAATATCGCCGATTTCAAGCAGGCGACTGGTTTCCAAATTAGCAGGCGCACGCTGAGGAAACTTACAGTCGATCAGTTGGTCACACCACCTCAAGCAACCTCAAGGGAAGTGTGCGTATGTTTGCCCGCCCATTTAGTGGAGATCTCTACGATGTCTACTGTGATGTCAAATAATAATGATATGATGGTGGTTGTGACGGTGTAAGAGGAGAAGACGAGAGAAAAGGGAACATTGGGTAAACCCGTTCTTTCGCGACAATTTAAACTCGGGTATTCATATTGTTTCGAAAGAACTTAATCAGGATACAGAACTGTTCAAAACATTTTACAGAATGAACATTGAAAGTTTTTCTTTATTAGTGGAACTTGTAGGACCTCAAATTCGAAGAGAAGATACAAATTTTCGTACAGCTGTGTTACCAGAACCGTAGACAAAATTATAGTTTTGTATATTCTAATTTTTATGTTTTCAGACAGTAGACAAGAAGACAAAAAAGGTTCTGGACTGAATAGTAGCAAGCATTACCTAAGTGCAATCTCCTTTCAATTTCCTCCTGAATCAGGTTTTGAATTATCATCATCGCTCCCAAATATCTGAACTATACCACATTTTCAAAACATCTGAGGTAGCAACATATACTTAAATTTCTCTGTGTTTACTTATAGACCAACCTCCTTACTTGCGTCAGTTAAAGTTTTTTTCATTCTCTTTATTGTATCTATATTATCACCCAGTAGATTCACATAAGCATAGACCTACAGCTGATGTATCCCATTCAGTTAAAGTCATTTATTCCTCCATACAAGTCTCTAAAGTTCTTGTTCTTACTGCTCATTGCAAGCTCATCAATTTTGTCTTTCCCTTCTTCTATTCCTGAAATGCCTGCTGGTACACAAACACAAGGCGTTGACAAGAATATTTGAACCAAAGACAGATGAAGTGACGGGAGGTTGGAGAAAACTGCATACTGAGGAGCTTCATAACTTGTACTCTTTTCCACAAGCATAATTAGAATGATAAAGTCAAGGAGGATGAGGTGGGCAGGACATGTAGCACGAATGTGTGAGAACAGGAATGCATATAGGGTATTTGTTGGAAAGCCAGATGGAAAGAGACCACTGGGAGGACAAAGGCTTAGGTTGGTGGACAATATTAAAATGGATCTTAGAGATATATGAAGGGATGGTATGGATTGGATTGATCTGGCTCAGTTTAGGGACCAGTGGAGGCTCTTGTGAACACAGTAATGATCCTTAAGGGTCCATAAAATGCCGGGAAGTTCTTGAGTAGATGCACAATTGGCGGCTTCTCAAGAAGCGCTTAGCTCTGTGAGTGATTGGTCTTCTAGGAATTAAGATCGTATACAAGTATATATCATGTCCATGCAACTAACTACTAGAAAGGGAATACCTATAATATCTTGGCATGTAATTCTCATAAAGATCTTTGTATAAAAAACAGGAAGTAAAACAGGCAGTAAACAAAGAATTATCCCATATAGTGTAGAACTAAGCTGCTGAAATAGAATACGAGACAAAGGAGGTATTCTTTGATAAACACAATTATCAGAATTTGTTGTAATGTTTGTTATATATCTCAAATGACTTACTGAAAATACAGTGGAAGCTCCATTAATGTTTCTTGATTCAAGCTTTACAATCATTTAGTGTTCAATTTCAATGATCTCAAGTCAGTAATCTCAGTGCTACATTTCTTCCATTTAAGATTTTGTTCAGTTCAGCATTCAAATCCATTCTTTCCCAGATAAGCGCTAAATGAGGTGTGTCTGGTCTTTTTCCTTAATAAGTGGCATTTAGGGTGGCTAACATTATTATGTACATGGCTGTGAAAAATGTGGCCTGGCCTTGCAAGATTTTATTGGTGAATGCAAGATAACAGAAATAAAAAGCACATTTATTGAATATATTGACTACTCCTGAAATTTGTCAGTACTGTAATGCACTACATATTAAGTAGCCTATGCACAGGCAATATGTATTAAATTCTGGATAACTAAAAAATGTTAAATATATTCTTGAGGAATAATAAAAATAGACTACACAAAATTACTGCTGTATTTTATAGTACAATGTACATATCATTTAAAATAATCTGAATTGTAATAGAAGAAAAGCTTAATAACTTGTTTTCATGTATAATAAAACTGTAAGGGAAATACATGGCAAGAACTAATATGAAAATTATTACAGAATTACATTAGAAGCTGTGAGTAACGTTTTGAACTACTGTTCTCTTTTGATCTTGCACTGGCAGAAACAACTAATGTCAGTGTTGCAGATTCTGTTATCAAATAAGAGATCAGACATCACTGATATAATAGTTTCATTGTCATATAGTTGGTGTACAGTTCATGGCCCCAAAATACACGAGTGTACTCGAGCCAAGATGAAGCAACTGCTTCACACTTTCAGTAAGAAGTTTTTATTAAATTCTATGACTAATATAAAGACATTTACTTCCGCTTTATGTCACAAATATTTCTATTTTATTGTTTACATGTAGGCATATACTGCATATATTTTTTTTTTGCTGGTGGTATCCAGTTTACCTCTTAAATGTTCATTTAGGAATTAAATGCGGCAATTCTTTTCCTTCATCATTTCTCTTTTTCACATACATAAATTTTTAAAATGTGGCGCACTCCCCCGTACATTTTCATGGCATTGCGCTTAAATAGTTATGCACAGGGACAACTTTACCTTATCTTACTTACTTTCATTCGAGTTTTGTTCCCTATTACAGAATGCAGTAAATATTTCTGTTCAAGATGAGCAATCTACATTCTCTAACATACATATTCCATAAAATTGTGAGTCATGTAATGAGGTCAGACATTCTGTGCAATCCAAGTTTATATGAAGCCAGCTGTTCATGTGTATGCATGTTTTGGGGACATTTGTGTCAATACATCTACATTTTTCAGCTCCCAAACCACTTGATGGATTTGTAATATCTGTCATGGGATGGTAACATTAAAATCCATGGATATTTAATTTTAGTTCATTTCAATTCATTACTAGTACAGACTGTACATTCAGTTGTCATCTGTAATTTCCAAGTTGTGCCCCATTGCCATGTTTGTTAATGGTAACATATAATGATGTCACTATCTCAGTGAAGGTCTAACTTGTGACTAAAACACAAGATAATGTTTACTCACAATTGAGATATAAATGCTTCATGATGAAAAGTAATTAAATTAATATGCATCTAAATAATGCTACTACATAAACTTTTTATACTGAGTTGCTTCATGCCTCATCTGAAATGCAGTAAGTGAGGTTCAGCTACTGACTGAGAATCACATGACCATTTACAACTATTTCAATTACCATGTTCCTCCTATTATACAGTGCATCTTAAAATGAAAGTTTTACCATCTTCAAGGATTGAAGATATGCATGTCAGTAAACCATTTCTATATCAACTGTAATTGATACTGGTGTAGAATGCTGCTACTCAGAAAACTGTTGCTTCATCAGATACAAAAATATCATAGAATGAACTAAATTAATAACATTATTAAGCCCAATACTGTAATCTTTGCAGTTATGAACAGTTACATACACTCATTTGTGTAGTGTTAATTCACAATGAAATAAAATATGTAACACAGAGGGATGTAATCTCAGCAAAATTCATTTTTACTGAATTATGAAAAAACAGTTGTATCAATACTTTCATCACAGTGATCATTTGCACATCTGATGTGGAAACACCGTAAGAATGACTCAGTGTAGTATCCTGAAAGACTGTATAAAAATGGATCCCTTATAAATATACAGGTTTTATTGACATCTTTTTTTGTCTAAAAGACAAATTAATAACATGATGACTTGCAGTTTATGTAATTAAAAAGTGAAATTTGGTACCATCAGTCTTAGAATCATAGTTATTGATTTCTTATGAAATTTTTATGGAATTAAATGTATGAACATGGTAGTGCAGACTTGTGGCCAGGTTTTCAAATTAAACAGAATCCAGCCTTTATGAGACCAAGAACTGCACAATCTTCAGCTATTTCCACTTCCTGACATTTTCATTATCCAAATTTATATTTGTAAGTTTGCACAGTCCTATTGGGATATTATGTGCTTAGATTCTGTTTGATGTAACACTATCATTTAAGAGATAATTTTGTAAACTGATATTCTTGCAGGTAAAAATTACACATTTTGTGCTCATGCAGTTTTTATACATGTAAAGCAGAGAAATATTCTGTGAATTTTGTATATTAAATTGATGATGTATACAACTTAACATCTGCTGCTTTTCTTTGAGTTTGGTGGATGTAATTAATCTTGAAATTGTTACTGATAGGTGGAATGAAAAGGCTGATATTTACAAATGTCACATAAACACTTCTGTACAAGAGTATATTACACAACGCATTAAAACTGGTTGGAGGGAGGCGAGTTCTTGTTAGCTGTCTTTCGCTCTGGAGATATGAGGTACATGGCTCTGTGTGTTGCCAACACAGCATGTGTTGCTGCCTGTAATGAAAATTGATTATATTTTATTTATTTGTAATTTAAATGAGATGAGATTAGGATTATATATGATGAATTGGGAAGGACTGGACAAGAATTAGCCTGAACTAAGATACTATTTCAGCATTCACTTGGAAGGGTTGACAGAAACTACATTAAATTTCAGTTAGGTGCAGCAACTGAGATCAGGCTAAAAGTACAGCAAAAACCCCCCAAAACATACTCACTGATATAAAATTATTGACACTTGAGAACTGCATGGGGTTGAATCCAAGCCCATTTATTTCCCCATTACTTTCTTCGTAAGAATGGCATTGGGATCATGAGAACAATTGAATCATGACAGCAAAATTTCTGGGAGTCTGGCTAGATAAGCATCTAAGATGGACTATGCATACGCAAAAGCTAGCGAACAACTTATGTAAAGTATGTTTTGGCCTAAGGGTAGTTAGAAGAGTGAGTGTCCGCACGTTATATTATGCTCATTTCCAATCTTTGTCATCATACTGACTGATATTTTGGGGCAACTCTGTAAATGCAAAATTGATCTTTAAATTACAGAAGAGCTATGATGCAGGTCCCAAAAACAACTAGTTGTAAACAAATTTTCAAATCGTTACGTATATTACCTCTACCATCTTTGTACATATACGAAACTCTAATATACATAAAATCCAATTCGAATGATTTCACAACCAACTCAGGATTACACTCATAAAACAAAAGGAAAAAAGATGACTTGCACATCGTCCCATGTAATACAAGTCTATGCAAGAACAACTTCAGTAATGTAGGATTTCAACAGCTAAATCATCTGCCACGATATATTAAAGAAATACCGGTACTATATAAGTTCAAAAACGCTTTGAAAACTTACCTGCTCGATCATTGTTTTTATAAAGTGGATGAGTTTCTCTCATGAGAGAGAAACACTAATCAATTATAATCACATAATTCATTGTGGGAACATCCCACATATCATATTTATACAGCACCCACTTTCCTGCTCACTTTTCACCATCACTCGCCCTAGCCAATCATGTTGCTTCCAATGCTCGCATTTATACAGCACTTGCTGTCTAGTCTCATCCAGATCATTACACGCGTTAGCCAATCAGCGCTCTGCAAATTTTGCTCCTCCATCACGCATTGTATAAAAGGTGGAGCACATTGCTCGCTACAGTCAGTGTCAGTGAACAACCAGCCAGTCAGCTATCACACTTCGTACAGAGCAATTGGTCTTCGGAGTTATCAGCACTTCGCTGCGCCAGGGACGGCTGCCTCGGCTCTCTGGTGGTCATGCCGGACTCACTGGGCAACTCGGCTGCCTCGACTCGCTGGCGGTCATGCCCGACTCACTGGGCAACTGGCTCAGCTGCCGCCACTAGAGCGACCGCACTCCGCAACCAGACTTCTCCCAGCAACCCGCTCTGCGACCAGGCAACTTCCGTCAACTGCTGCACTGCGACCAGTCAACTCACCCAGCTGCCGCAACATTAGTCAGCACACTGCACCCGACATCATTTCTACCGGTGTACGCAGCCTTACTTCACCGGCCAAACATCCCAGCTGAATGGCCCTTTTCAGGGCCTACAAACTTTCCGAAGTGGTTTGTCTATTGGAGTATCGATGACAAAATCCCACATCATGAATAATCAGTTTTGGGAATACATACTGTGCAGTTTTCCTTTCTTTTTTCCAGCAACCAAGATAACAGTTGGAGATGTACCTGAATGGACTACTCTGGAGAGATTGCAGATACCAAGAAGCTGCACCAGGAAGGGAGAACAGATGTAATGAGATGTTGCAGTGTAGAGTCTACAGTGAAACGTTATACCAGTGCTATCACCAAATTCACCAATATTATATCAAAGGCCGTGCCATAGCTTAAGCGGTTAGTCGCTGGCTTCCCACTGCTGCGGTCTAGTCAAGTGGGGTTTGTGATGGACAAAGTGGCGCTGGGGCAGGTTTTCACTGAGTACTTTGGTTCCCCTGCCAATCCTCATTCCATCAAATTCTCCATAAGCATCATCACCAGTACAGGTACAATAGGACATACGGAAGCCGATGTGCCGAGGGGACCTAATATGGATTCCACCTCACACTATATAAAATCTTAACTATTGTAATCTACTGTGATCTATTGTAAACAATTGTATTGTAACTTTATTCTCTTATTGTAATCAGCCAATGTATAGTAACTGACTTGTCCCATATCATGTAACAATGATCTATAGAGATGAAATAAATAAATAAATGAACAGATACCTGCAAGGACATGGGGACAATACCAAAAGTATCTTCTGCCATTGCTAGATTTAATGTAAATGTTTCTTATACGTGTGCATTATGCCCAGGGAACATTGAAGTTCATCTGTCTCTCTGATCCCGTCTCTTCCAAATGGTGCATCATAAAAATGAATGATATAGACAACCCCAGGAAAATGTCTAATTCTGCTGCTGCTATGTGCATGTCCTTTGAGTCCAGACCACCTTAATTCCCCCCTACTTCCTCCATGAAGAAAGCATTGGGATTGAGACAACAACAGGTCCCACCCTGTTTTTCCCAATTTGTGCATTCTAGAAAAAATTGGCAAGGATGAAAGAGAGCAAGAGACAAGACTATTAATTTTGCTGCTACACACATGGGTTCGAGTGACAACAAAGCGATTATTACTAGGATGTCTGTGGTACTGATTAGAATGCCCAGTTTTTTGGCCTGATAGCTGTAGTGATATATAACAATGTGTGTTAAGAAATTATTTAGTGTAGTTCCAGTGGTAAAGATAGGAAAGTGGTTATTTGATTCTTACATTTTTAGTAAGAAACGAAATATATGATGACCAGGCCTGAATTAATGATGAATCCAGGAGCTGAATGCTATTCCTTGATGTTTTAGGTACTATATACTGTGATGTTAGTATTCTGCTAGTCTTACAACTTTTTTTCCTTTGATGCATTTTGAGAGAAAGGGGGTGGGATGGACAGACAGATGTATATTTTTTTATTATATATATACGAGTATATAGACTGGCCTTATCAAGGTACGTGGTCATGACACACTTCTGTGTATCTTCTTTCTCTAAGGTAATGATGCATTAAAAGTCAATGAATCTGTTGAATTAAATAAACAATTTCATGGATTTTCTAATGTGGAACTTATGTATAAACAGTTTCATTGTGTCTTCCTGACAATAACTGCCTTGGTACCTGGACACCAAACTACATGATGTCACATCCCTGATGACTGATCTTTACAACTGCTGTGAGAATCTTACATTTCAACACGTTTTCCTACTTTTCAACGTTTAACAGAAAATACCAATAGCAATGAGTGCAAAATTTCTTCCAGATTTGTTTCTTAATGATTTCTGGCCACTGAAGTTTTCTTAACAATAAGAGCTTCATAAAATGTGTGGAGTATTTGAAGAATTGCAAGAAATCACATACATTTATGACATCAAATAGGTTGATTAACTGTTCACTAATAACACTTTTTAACCCTTTCTGTATTGGAGGAACTGTTCATAACCATTCACGGAGGACTTTAATAATAAAGATGACAGGAGGTTGCTGTTGGAACTGTAGTGAACTGTGCTTGAATTTGATAAGTGGTTTTAACTACAACCACAAGATATTTCTAAAAATATCTCCAACTTTCTCATGCACAAACTTGATGTAGGGGGTACAATGAGTATGTTTCTTGATAGACTTACAGCCATGAATTAATGGCATAAAACTGGCATTCTGAACTTTATGCACTCGAGTACAAGGGATCTCAAAATCAGTAGTTTTGTTACTAGTAATGTAAATTTATAACATTCATATTTCTTGGAGCAATTGACATTAAAACAATAGGTTTGATACTGACCTGAAGTACATCTTATATCAGACAACTATTATTTAATTTACACATCGTTTATCGGAAAATAGTGGTAATATCGTTTGAGCAAATAAAGTGCACCACCACTTAAGAAACATTATATTTTACAGCTTCCAATCTCGGTTGAATCTTATGGTGGACATATCAGTGAAGATTACATCATTTCCCTGCCTTACCTAATGCTCATGTATTATACTTTTTTTTTCACTCACGCTACAGCCCCCTTGGGCCCTGGCCTCTGATTTTCAGCTTCATGATCATTTTACAGGGGTTAGGACTCCTTGTATGAGTGATCAGCTCATCACAAGGCCTCTACCTAAACATAGGACAACACAATCACAGAATAAACATGATCCCATATCAAACATCCATGCCTTGTGTGGGATTCGAACCCATGATCCCAGCTTCTGAGCAAGCGAAGACAGTACATGCCTTCAACCACTCGGCTACCGTGACTGGCATATTATACATTACTTTATCAAAATTGTGTTTGAGTGTTCAGCATTCTTGCTTCATGATTGGGATTACCAGTGTTCAAGAATTCAGTCTGAAGTGTGTCTATCCCAAATGAGGTTTCTCTTCTTCTTTTAAATTTGTTGTAGAAAAATGCTGGAATAATACTTTTCAAAGGGTCACAAATGCTTCCTTAAACATTCTTTCATTGCACCATTCACATATCACCTTCCTGCCAACCCTGTCAAAATGTAAAGATAAAATATATACCTAGTTATCACTGAACTTAATTAAGCACCACGGCACAAAAATGTATGGGGGAAACAGCCCCTAGTACTCACTGCATAAGAGGCTGCCGGGTGGGCTCCAGAGTCTGTCTGGACATTGTGGAGAAGAGAAAAATCTCTTGCCCCTGCCAGGAATCAAAACTGATTCCTTGGCCATCCAGCTCATAGACTAGTTACATAAACAGTTATTTCAGCTCCCGTTCACCCTATCAAGCAGCTGTTAAATCATTGATAAATACATGAATAATATCAGTTATCTATGATAATTCTGATACTGTCCAGTTTTCATCAATGTCCCATGGAGTGTACGTGTATGTTTACTCTTGAAGATGGTTATGAGATTGAAATGGTTCCCGATGCATCTGAATTTCTCAGAGTCCTTTGGATATTCACTGAACATCAGATCATGTCTTATGTTTTTAATTTCGTTGTTAAAATCCTTCTGAAATATTAGAAAATTATACTATTTGTACAGCTTGATGGATATGCTAACACCACCATGAAAAATGGTGTACCCCATATTTCAATATCATGTCACATTTACTGAATTCCTGGTTTCTGAATAACTGGGTGGGTAAAAGAAGACTGGTTTCTTTGCCTCCCTATTCACCTTATATCAGTCCTGTCAATTTATTTTGGGAGGTTATGTAACAGACATTTATTCCTCAGAACTGATGTCACTACAGCTGTTTAAGGGAAGATTATGGGAATGTACTCAGCAAGATACAGAGCAATAAATTCACTAGATCCAGACTGGTGTGAAGTTATTTGTTGCGTCACAAACACAACACATGACAATACATTCTGAACTATACACACAATTTATGTCAAAATAATAGACCCACGTTAAAAATATTGTTATTTTTAAGCCACAATTTGTTTGACTGTATTATCATATGCAATAAATATTTAAATTTGATATACAGTATTGGCATTCTTTTATCAAAACCCTGTATTCAGGCTACTATATCAGCCCTTTAAAGTATAAATATTTTTATATGTACCATTTCATTTAACATAGAAAAGTATTTCAATTTGCCTGCAGGGTGTATTGGTTTTGTATGGTTCTCAGAATAAACAACAAATATTTCCCTAAGCAGCATTATCTGGCCAGTCCTTAGAATGTATGTAGAAATAGTCTCTCTCCTGTGGTGTAGAAACTGAATATTTAAATATTACTGAGAATAAATTCATGCTTTAAACTCTATAAGACATGAACTCACTCTAAATTTTCTTCGTGCATTAAATTCCCGAAGTCTTTTAATAGTGCTACCCATATGATTTCGTCGTGGAGTCTCACCACGGACCCATGGATGGTTCAGAGCCTCTACTGCAGTGGGCCGCTTCAAAGGCTCAATGTGGAGGAGCTGCGGAAACAAATGACAATAATAATGTATGGAAAAGACTCATGAAAAATTAATATTAAAGTGTATAGAATTTAGTTACCTAAAGAATTCAGACAGCTTTACCTCCACACTCTTTACATACTTTCATGCCATGATGTTCAGGTACTTCGGTAACTTACCTAACCTCACATAAAGAACATGAAAAGTAAACAGAACAAAATTATGAATTAAGTCTCCCCTGATTTACTTAGCTAACATCAATATTTGTTATTAACCATGGCAGCAGATGTGGTGGTGGTGGTTGAGCCAAGTAAGTGATAATATGATATTAGGACTTGTTAATTTTCTCACTCCTACACATAATGTACTATAGCATTATATTTACGGCATAACTGACCTGTCTGATGAGATTCTTGGCACTGTCTGAGATGTCATCCCACCAAGGTGACGGAAAACTGAATTCTCCCTCAACAATATGTCGACATACAGCCATCTCTCCTGTGTCATCCCAAAAAGGCTCAAATCCACATAACCTGGATTAGGAAGCCAAATTATCTGCCACACAAACTACACACTCTCAAAAACAGAAAACAATTTTAATACTGAATCTAATATGAAACAAAGATTTTTTGTTACTGATTTTACTTGTACTGAAAGAAAATTAGGATTGCTGTATATCTTTCATCTGACATAGGATACTGTTATGCACACGAGTGATGGATGTGTTCTGAGCAATGAGTGTGCTAACAAGACCAGTAGTGTTGCATATTTGGACATGTGTAACAGTTCTACTTATTTAAGATTTGAGGCTTTCACGGTGGTGACTATGAAGAAAGTAGTCTTCTGGGATTTGACACCGTGTATATGTGGTGTTAACCCCACATATACATGGTGCCAAATCCCAGAAGACTGCTTTCTTCAGTTCTACTTATTTCCTACTTACATGGGTTTCATTTTGATCATAGAACATAATTTATTGTAGTAATATTTATTAAAATTCATCATACAATTGGAGTGAACATAATTAAGCAAGCAAGACATAAGAGACTTGTTAGCCATGGTGCTATTCTGGAAGTAATGAAAATGAGAAAAATCGTAATTCCCTTGACAGGAATTCAGCCTAACCACCCAGCCCATAGACAGTTTTACTGCCTGAGCCATCCCATCTCACTGTTTTCCATAAATAATTATATAACATTATCCAAACCTTACATTATATAAGTGGGACATGCGGTATCATAGTTGGTTGAGGCACTATGCTACAAGCCGGAATGTCGTAGGTTCAAGTCCCAATGAGGTCATTGGATTTTTTTCAACTGACCTAATCCTTCCAGCTGCACTATGGCCCTTTGGTTGACTCAGCCTCTAACAGAATTGAGTACCAGGAATATTCTTAGGGGTAAAGGGCGGTCGGTGCATAGGGCTGACAACCTTGCCGCCATCCATGAGTCGATTGTGTAGAAAGGGAACCTAAACATTTCACAACCATATGGGCCTCCATGGCCTGTTACAGGGATACCTTTACTTACTTACATTATGTAAGTGACGACTCCTAAACTCCAGAGGTCAACAGAAGCATCATATTCTTTGTTCAGTAGAATCTCAGGAGCTGTAAAGAGTAAGATATTTGATAAGGTTCAAGCGGGTTTTATGGACCATGTTTAAAGGAGGAGGTGTTTCAAGTTAAATTCCTCTATCCAAAAATATTCTGATTTCACATTGAATTTAGCTGACAGCAAAAAGCCTGTTGATAAATATGTACAAAATTTAGGTGACCTTGCATAGTCAGTGTTCATGTATTTTGTATTGTTTGTTAATTTTTTGAACAACAATGAAATCTTGAATATAAGTTAAATGCCATTGACAGAAACATTAAATACTGTATATTAACATGTAACATACTTCTTACTTTTTATTTTGTATCAAGACTTGTTCTCATAATCTGTATGCAAATAAATCAATATATGTACATGGATACATGTTGTTTAAACCCCACAGATTGAATTGCGAGTACCATATAATGGTATAATACATGCTGGTAAGTGCCATGGCAAAATAAGCACAATTCTTTTTAAAAATGAGATGATTTCCTTCAGGCTTTGATTAAAAGCCTGATTTTGCATCCATTTATTATCTCTCCTCATGTATGCTATATGTCTCAACCATCTTATCCTCATTCATGAAGAAGCTCCTCATTGTGATACTTTCTCCACCCTCCTGCTAATATCTGAGGTAAAATTGTTTTCCTGAGCACCATGTTCTCAAAAATCCTCATTTGCTGCTTACAGATATTGTTAAAATCAGGTCCCATACTCATAAAAACAGGAGCTGAAGTGATCTTTATAGTTTGTACCTTATTTAACGACGCTGTCAGTCTGTGGAATAACAAAATTTCAGTCAAAGACAGTTTCCAAGCTGAGTTTCCAGACAGGCATCTTCCGAACAGTCAGAAATTTTACTGCTCGGGACAACTTGCCTGATGGGCAAAATTACTGTTTTGTGTATTTTAATTCTTACATCAGATAGATGGGAAGACAAAAGACTTTTAAACAGTGGAGAAACTGTCCAAATTTAATCTCCTACCACGTAATTTCTTCTCTGATTTTTTCTTTTATTAGTGTCCTGCAAGATACACTTATAGGTCTATTCGTCGCAGTAATCAGTTAACAGTGTTCTGAAAGTAAATTATGGCGAAGGATTACGATTACTCTGATTTAGTATATTGGGACTAACATTATTGTACTTTGGTAGGCGTACTATATTTCACTGCCTTCACATTCTCAATTTTTTTATGCATTGTTAACTATATTTTGGATGGAATAAAAATATCTAGTTTGCAGATAAAATCTTAAAGTATTAAGAAAAATAATATGGCAGTGGTAAGTCCCTAATAATCCAAAAGTCAAAACTAGTTCAACGCACATATCACAAGTTATGACGAAGCTAGGGCTTTACAAACTGAACTGAATACGAAATGCAAACCATTCATGGCTTGTGTGAACAATCAACTGTGGCCGTTTTTCTCGCAGTTTTAATTATATTAGTTTTTATTTTACTAAAGTAAATATTTGATGTTTACTCAATTATTTATTTTTACCGGTTTATAATTTACATATTTTATGTACTTTCGGCCATTTATCACGTCATTATTGTGAGTGTCGCATTTCTTTGCCTTATACTGACAATACGACGTAGCAGTATAAAATGTTTACATTTTAAGGCGCCAGTCTGTCGGCTCTTTGATAGGTTTGTGCGGCCATTAATTTTCGAACTCGTAGTTCGAATGTGACGAGCCTCTGAGCTGAATGTCTTAAACTCCTGTCAAGAGAATCGTTGCAAGTGTCAGCCAGCGAAATTTGTATTACAGAAATTATGACGTAGTTGTCTAGTTTGAACATAACCTCTTGGTTAAGATTATTACGTAATTTCTTAAACACAGACCGTTTGGATCTCTAGAGCTGCGCTTCGAAGTGCTAGTTGTCGAAACTGAAAACCACTCAGAGCATATCTTGGAGTAGTGCATATGCGTGTTTGCACGTACTGTCACCATACTTTATACTGAAGTTTCGAATCCAAGTAAAGAGCTATAAATCATTAATCAAATTCACTTATGTCATCTAATACTTAAACTCCCACCTCCCGCTGAAGACGCTAACATGTTTCCTGTTCCTCCAAAGTTTGAGCACACTTCAGGGACTCCTTGATCTTCTCTCACTGGATAATGCAGACTTTCGTAACTTCCTGAACTGTTCAAAAGAGCCAATTAGAATGTGAAAGGGGACGTCCTTTATTCTGAAATCTGGAAGTGGGGACCCACATTTTAACAGAGCAGGTTGGCTGAAATTACTCTGTAAAATTCACTCATCAAAGCCTGATATGCCCAGTGCCGCGCCGATTACATTCTAATTTATCAACATTCACAACCATTTAGGCCTTGTTTGACTAGTTAAATTAAATAAAAATATGTCCACGAAGAAGATATGTACCATCATGTGTCTGCTACTAGTATATAGCATTAAATGGTAGGATTCGCTTAGTGGGGGGTGGAGTCCAACTGGGTCCACTCGGCACGGCGGCCACTGATTGGCCTATTGTAGCCTGCCCCGGTTGATTATGATGATGGAGAATTTGGTGGAACGAAGGTTGGCAGGGGAAACCGAAGTATTCGGAGAAAACCCACCCCAGCGCCACTTTATCCGCCACAAATCCCACTTGACCAGACCCGGGATCGAACCCGAGCCGCCGCAGTGGGAAGCCAGCGACTAACCGCTTGAGCTATGGCGCGGCCAAATAGTAGGATAATCTATGAATGCTGATGAACTTAAATGGATCTGGAAGGTACCGTCGAGGTACTTCCCAACACTTCCTGAAGGGCCCGAGGAAAGCCAGTGTCCGGGCCGAATTTCGAACCTGGCACCTCATGAATATGAGATCAGAGAGTTATTGTTACACCAGTCCCTTTGTGACTAGCTCTTTCCAACGGGCACAACAGCGCAGGAAATCTTCCTCATTTAAACCAGACGACGGTAACGGATCCAGTTTCCGAAACCTTGTGTTCGAGAGAACTCAGGCAATGGGCAGAGTCCAAAGCAAGTCATGTTTAATCTATGTAACTTCCTACAATGTTAGTTCGTAAGCTACCAACAAACAAAATAATACAGCGGAGGAAGAAAGGGACGTACAACAGAAAGTGTTAATACTATCCCCTGTAAAATTAATAGAAACAGTAATGAACCGAGAATATACTATTTTATATACCGACCGAGTGACCGCCGCTTGTCGGCGAAGTTAGTGCCAACTTTAGCAGATGGAGGGTGTCGCGTGGTTAGCGCAATGGATTCCCACGGCCGTTAATCTCGGTTCTCTAGAACGGAGCCGCAACTTTTCCATTCAAGTAGCTTCTCAGTTATCCTTACGAGACTGAGTGGACCCCGTTCCAGACCCACTACTTCTCAGAAAATCTGGTAGCGCCAGGAATCGACACCTGGACCTCTGGATCTGCGGACTAAAGTCACGGAGTTTGAGTTTGACACTATTTTATAAACAAAGGAACGTCTATGCATTGATGTCATGTGTCCAGCGATAGTGCTCGAAACTGATTTCTGGTCTGAGGGTAACATACTTTACTGCTAGAACCTCATTTTGTATGAAGTATGCACATTATTTTGTAAGCAAAATCTGTCGCTGTAAGCTCGACTTACCGCAGTAGCCCACTGTTCCACAGAGTGTTTTCATGGTGAAGTCCCCGCGATGCAGCATCTTGCTGAGACCGAAGTCTGCCAGTTTGAGGTGGGCTTCTTCATGCTCCGATTCGTACAGAAGATTCTCGGGCTTCAAGTCCCGGTGCACCACACCATGTGCATGCAGGTACTGTAGCAAAATATAATTAACATGTGAAGTCCATATTCTTCCCATGGTACATGCTGTATTTTGCTCTACACTAGGTTCGATTTTTGTGGTGAAGTACTGATGTATGGAACGTTCATGCTATTCTCTCCTCTTTCTCATACTTTCGAAATGCAGAGATGCTGGTCACAGCTTCATGTGTGCTATGAGAACTACATGGTCCATGACCCAGGTCCATTCGGCACGGCGGCTACTGACTGCCCTATTGTACCTGCCCCGGGTGATGATGATGATGATGATGATGAAGAATTTGGTAGAAAGAAGACTGGCAGGGGAAACCGAAGTACTCGGAGAAAACCTGCCTCAGTGCCACTTTGTCCACTACAAATCCCACTTGACCAGATCGGGGCTCGAACCCGAGCCGCCGCGGTGGGAAGCCAGCGACTAACCGCTTGAGCTACGGCGCGGCATTGTTTAATATTTACTCTGATAGTTTTTTATTGCTAGTGGGGTGGGACTAAGTTCCTTGTACTGCGGCCACTTCTGGCCTATTGTACCAGCCCCAGATAGGTGACAGTGATTGTACAGCAATTGGTGGAATGAAGATTGACAGGGGAAACCGAAGTACTCGGAGAAAACCTGCCTCAGCGCCACTTTGTCCACCACAAATCCCACATGACCAGACCCCGCGATCGAACCCGGGCCGCCGCGGTGGGAAGCCAGCGACTAACCGCTTGAGCTATGGCGCGCCTTCTCTGATAGTTGGTTGCTTCTGATTATAACGAAAGACTCCTCTTGTTTTTATACACAGACAGCAGTCAACATCGAACTCGGATCACTTTAAAATTTAATTTGCATGTTGCTCACAACGATCGCTCCCTGTAATTCTTATAGCCGTCAAAATGCAGACTTCGTACAACGTTCCCCAACCCCCACACTCACAAATTCCCAATATTCTGCGTATGCGGGATATAGCGACTCATGATGGATGTTGGGCAACCCATCTGCCATCCTAGTAATATGAGAGGCCTACCTGTAAGGCGCTAAGGATCTGTCGAACAGCCTCGGCTGCGTCGTGCTCTGAGTAATGACCGCGCTCCACAATGCGCTCGAACAGCTCTCCTCCCGTCACGAGCTCAAGAATTAGCTGGATCTCCGTCCGTGTCTCGAACACTTCCCGCAGCTGTATCTGTGGACAAACACACATACAGATTGACAGGATTCAACCACTTAAGAAAGAAGGGCCAGGCTGTGTAAATATGAGCGGAAAGGAATTATTTACTATTGCATTCCTCGAGATTTCACAATCGTTATTGGTCTTACTTATGATTTACTACATATACAAATTTATTAAAACGCAGAGACGTGATAAGAGTTCGTCGAACTACCTGTTCACACATTTCGATTTCTTAGGAGAATAGGAGCTCTTCACCTGTTCATTGCATTTCCACTGTAGCGTTGAAAACTGATGCTACAGAAAATATTTCAATTATATTTCTGTCTGTCATATGTAAACAGACAAGCAGAAAGATACCATAAATTCATAATTGGTTGTTCAAATATCTGATTTGTCACTTCCCATGTTCATGTCTTATTAGAAAGCCTATAGGCCTATGACCCTCAAAGGTGTCTCCACCTTGTCGTGGTGGAGGGGTTACACGAATCTTTAACCTGGAGAGCTATGTCGGCGGTAGTTCAACTACCAGTAGGATCACCGATGCCGGAAAGGTCAAAGGGTAGAGTCCAGACTAAGAGAGATACCCTGGTCCTCCAGGTTGGGATTGGGCATGAGGCTAACAACCTCAATCTGTAAAAAGAATTTTGTTCAGAAACCAAACCACCAGCTATCCATTGCTATGGCGGCACGCATTGGTTGTAGAGGAGGCCAAGGGTCACCGTGGGCTGTAGCGTCGAGTGGTTGGTAGGTGGGTAGGTAGGTAGGTAGGTAGAGGCCTATGCTTCACAGGGATACATAGCGGCTATGGAATATAGTACAAGTTTTAATAGACGCTTGAAGGTATGAGTAAACTTGAAGGACCTATACGTACAGAAAAGATAATACCAAAACTATCTTCAACAGAGATGGGCTGCCTTTATTTTGCCTTAAACAACGTACAGTGGCGGTATTTTTGTATACGGCGACGAACCGTCGGAGTCCGTGGAAGACTGGGAGTTTCTTTTACTAGCTGAGTGCTTATTACCTTCCCGCGAAGATTTCTGCACTTTGGAGTGTATTTATTACTCACTACTTTTTGGGCTGATGAAGCCTAGCTTTTTCCCATTTGATATTCCTTCACGTTCATAATTTCTTTTTTCGTAAAAGTTATCTGTGCTACAATTTTGGCATGTTTTATTAATTAAAATGTCAATCTCGTGCAATTTAATTATGTCATGCTTTAAACTGTTCAGCTGGAATTGTCTTGTAGGAATAGAAACCTACGAGTATTTTCGACTGAAACACGTCGACGTTTTGGGATGTCGCATAATTTTCCACACAGAAGTGACTGTTCCCAAATAATTACAGCTGGCAGGTCGGCAAATGCAATGCAAAATTAAGCAATGTATATCCGTAACTGTAGGTATCTAGGCTTCGTTTTAAGACGTCATGAAAAAGTAGGTCGTAATATTGATTGTTCTCTGTGCCTGACATATAGACATGTGCGTCTCCTTAATAATGTTCGGCAAATGAGACAGTGGGGTAAGAGAGCCGTCATGGCTTTTATGACAGTCGTAATTCAGGACAGCTTCATCATAACAACCTACAGGGTCAACATGTTAACTCTTCTGCGTGATATGCGCAGGCCTGAAACGTCAAGGCACAACATTAAATTGTTCAACACAGAATGTAGTCTATTAGACATAATAATTCATTTCTCGTTAAAAGACCACAAATGAAAAGGGAAATTAACGGAATCAGTTTGAAGGGAAAGAAGTATGTCAAATGGCGAAAGAGCGGATAACGCAGCAAAGATAACAGCGAATTATCGTAATCGATTAATTTTTAATGATTTAT
Source organism: Cryptotermes secundus (assembly GCF_002891405.2). Classification (NCBI taxonomy): domain Eukaryota; kingdom Metazoa; phylum Arthropoda; class Insecta; order Blattodea; family Kalotermitidae; genus Cryptotermes; species Cryptotermes secundus. The sequence goes on from NW_019726221.1 coordinate 1,403,292, forward strand.
ATTTTAATTAGATTTCTCTATTACATTAGGTACACTGTACACAGGCCATAACGGTAGAACTTCAAGAGTTATAAAACTCCGTGGCCTGTAGTCCACAAGCGAACTATACCGACCGAGGGACCGCCGCTTGTCGGCGAAGTTAGTGCCAACTTTTGCGGATAGAGGGTGTCGCGTGGTCAGCGCAACGAATCCCCCCGGCCGTTAATCTCGGTTCTCTGGACTGGAGCCGCTATTTCCTTGAACGTAGCTCCTCAAGAAATATAAATTTAGATTTAGCAGTACCCAGAAGAGATTTCAGAAGGCAGAAGTGCTATAACTTAGGAATGTTCGTTAGTGCAGTCTTCACAACGTTGCCCAGAAGTGTCCAGTACTGTTGAGCTGGATATGCGGGGATATAGTGTAACCAGAATTTCAATGAGGACAGTATATAATGTTGCCCTCTGGGTCGGTAGACGCAGAGGAATACTGATAAAAATATTTTAAAGCAGATGACAGGTAGTTAATACGTCACCAGAAGAACAGCCAGCCGAGAGCCATGGACCTTCGACAACTACTGTTCTGCACTGTCGCCTTTGCAGCTAAGGAAGTGCAGTGCAATGTTAGACTACCGATCACCTAGAGCTACTGACAACCATGCATCAGTATGTATTCATTCATGAGTAATCTGTCAGACGACAGGTCCACAATCTCTTCCAAAACAGTTCCTCCACTTAATGCGATCTTCTGTTTTTGGAAAGAGACTATCCAGGAAAAGTGATAATGTGGTAGTTTTTCCATTTGCTTTCCACATCGCAGTACAGCAGCCGTTCAAACCACTCTGGTCACGCCTGTTGCTATACGAACTTGAACCATCTCGAGCATCATTTGCTCTGTGCTTCAAGTCGCTACTGATGACGCTGCTTCCGGCATCAGTTTTTGGTGTCTCTCTTCGTCTGATGCCTACCCTTTGACCTGTCCAGCAAGGGAGGCCCTNGAAGGGGCGGACCCCCGCGCCCACCGGTCCGAAGACCTCACCAAATCATTCAATCGGTAGTAGCGACGGGCGGTGTGTACAAAGGGCAAATAATAATGTATTTAACTAACTTCCTCTTGGCCGCGCCATAGCTCAAGCGGTTAGTCGCTGGCTTCCCACCGCGGCGGCCCGGGTTCGATCCCGGAGTCTGGTCAAGTGGGATTTGTTGTGGACAAAGTGGCGCTGGGGCAGGTTTTCTCCGAGTACTTCGGTTTCCCCTGCCAATCTTCATTCCACCAATTGCTCCACAATCACCCTCACCTATCATCTAGGGCTGGTACAATAGGCCAGAAGTGGCCGCAGTACAAGGGATTTAGTCCCGCCCCACTAGCAATAAAAAAATGAAACTTCCTATTTGTAATCAATCTTAACCATTCCTAGCTTCGGAAGGAAATTCCCTGCAGTAACGGCCATGTGGTGGCAGCTACTGAAAACTTCTTAAATTAATGTCCGCTATATTACCCCTTCCATCCAAGGGCGTAACAGTATGTGTTCAATATAGTCAATATAGTTGCTGAAATGGGAATTTTTATAAAACAAATCAGAGAGTGACATTCTTTTATTCATGTTTCCTTCTGAGAATCACCAGGCTTGGTCCCAAAATCAATAAAGCAAGAAGAAAGAGGTATAAGAGAAAGCAAGAAAAGAAAGCAGCAGAAACAAGGATGTAGTCAAGACAACAGCTAAAATACAAAGGTCGAACATGAAGTTCTTGTATTCTGCCTTCCCCCACAAGAGCCCACGTACTCAGATATGTTGCCTTTCCTCCAAATACAAACGGAATTTTACAACAGTCGTTTATGTCTTCAGCTCTGGAAGTTGGTTAAAGTTACAAACGTCACAATTGCCTACTAATGGCAAAGAATGAGTACCGTTCACGGTTCCATGTCGCGCTAGAAGCTTGATGTTTGTGAGAACTGTTTCAAACTTTAACTAACTTAATTATTATGGATCAGAGGGCGAGTTAACCCTGATGAAACTTGTGTCTAGACGGAACCAGGCCAATCTTGTCCCAAAAGCTGGGTATATGCAGACTTGGCAAAATAATGTTGTAATAGACTAAAAGTAGATTAAGAGGAGGCGTTTTACGATACTAGAGAGAAAGAGTGAGAGAGATCACAGTGGCTGCGCGATCTAAGGGCTCGGGTTCCAATGAGCCAAACTCGTCCGTGTGTGGGTCGCCACGCTCATACGTGTGTGGTGAAATTACTCCGAGCCCGGGTCCTCGCCGAGCCGGACTCGCGAGCCAGACTTGTACGTGTATGAGCTGCCTAAGGCATGAACTGCCTTCGCTCGCTCGAATGCTGGAATCGTGGGTTCGAATCCCACTCAAGCCATGGATATTTGTCTGCGTTGTTCTATGTGTAGGTAGTAGTCTTGCGATGGGCTGATCCCCTGTCCAAGGAATCCTACCGAATGCGTATAGGATTAAGAAACTGAAAAAGCGGTCAAGGTCCAATAAAGGGCTGCCATAGATATAGATAGATAGACATACACACACACACACACACACACATATATATATATATTTATTTATTGCTAGTGGGGTGGCACTAAGTCCCTTGTACTGCGGCCACTTCTGGCCTATTGTACCAGCCCNAAAGTTGTCCCTGTGCTTAACTAATTAAACACTACGCCATCAAGACGTATGGGGGAGTAGATGTACAGAACCACGTATTCTTGATCTCGGTACTATTTGGCGGTAAGTGGTCAGCTTCACGCCCCGGCTGCTTTACCCCCGGGGAAAAAGCGCCCGGTATCCATTGCATAGGAGGGTGGGTGGGCCCCAGAGCCGGTCTGGACGATGTGGAGAAGAGGCAAACTTAAACCTACCGGGACTCGAAATTCGACCTTTTGGTAGTCCAGCCCGGCTTCCGCTGGGCAATTGTTAACAGCAATATGTATATTCACTGCACTAGCCACACGCGTAGGGCACAGCACTTCAGAAGGTTTCCGTAACCTGGCACAGATCTAATGCATTTCTGTTTTCATGTTTCGTCCTCTGATATGAACGTAGAATCCTTATAGACAGTCGCAATTTTAACAAATTTCTAGAGATATTTCATATGTGGTCATCTCTTCATACAGAATATAACAAACTTTTATCTTATGGGTTGCAGATATTAAAAATTATAATATAATATACTGTCATGTATGAGGAGTTGGTTGAGGGGCTATGCTACAAGCTGAAAAGTCGCGGGTTCAAGTCCCGATGAGGTAATTGGATTTTTTTTTCAATTAACCTAATCCTTCCAGCCGCACTATGGCCCTGGGGTCGACTCAGCCTCTAACAGAAATGAGTGTCAGGAATATTCTTGGAATATTCCTGGGGGTAAAGGACGGCCGGCACGTAAGGCTGACAGCCTTACCGCCATCTATGAGCGGACTGTCTAGAGATTATGTGGGACCCTCAACGTGTCACAACCCTATGGGCCTTCGCGGCCTCTTACAGGGATACCATTACTTACTTTACTTTTATGAGGGGTTTGCGTAACTGATGATAACGGGTTCCAGATTGGATGATTGGATTTATTGGCACTTACAATTACAGTCGATTATAACAGCTCACAATCAATGACTTATGCTCGCTCCAGTCCTTACTGGACTACGAGTGTCTTCTCTTCCATCGTGCTTGACTTCGTTCTGATTTACGAGTTGGTCACTTCTTCTGCTTCCGTTGTTCGCAGGTTAACACTCAAATCCCTAACGAGCGACGAATGCCGAAGGATGGCTCACTCCAAGTCCACGTCCAAGTCATTTGGCGACTGACGGTAGTCAGTCAGTAAGTCTTGGTGTCGAGCCCCATTTATTACTGTTGAACGTTATGGTTTTGTTTTTTGTGGGGTACCCTCTCTGACGAGAGGACGGGCCTGTCTTTTTTACATGCTACTGGGTCTTGCCAGCGTAGTCTTTCTCGGGTCTGAGTCCCTTGAGACTCGAGAACATATTTTACTGTCTCAGATTTGAGACTTCCCTTCAAAGTCAAAGTCACATAGCGACTGAGGGCCTGTCAGTCAGTAAGTCTCGGTGTCGAGCACCCTCATGGGGCACATGACCAGATATTTATTACTGTTTGACAGTTACTGTCTTATTTTTGTGGGACGCCCTCTCTGACGAGAGGACGGGTCTGTCCTTTGTCCTTCCAGCGCGGTTTTTCTCGGGTCCGAGTCCCTTGGGACTCGCTACCATATTTTACTGTCTCAGATCTGAGACGTCCCTTTTCGTCGCCTCCTAGGACTCGCATGGTCACGGTGGAGGTATTCGACCCCGCCTCCACACGGGGGCCTTCTGGCTCACTCGCAAATGAACTGAACTCTTTATAACATCGGAGCGAACCGAATATAAGTCACCATGTCTTTCAGTTTCTGTGCTAGTCTGTTTTTTGTGTTTATCCGTTGCAGCGCCAACGTGCTTACAGAACCGTTGCACACCAATGGACTATTCCGCGTCTATTCTTTGCAGCGAGAACATGCTTATCTAACCGTTGCGTAGCAATGGTCATATTCATCACAATATTATATAGAATGTGCAGTTTATCGTTAAAACGGTTGCCACAGCTGACACATCACTGTTTTGGCATGATCTGCTGCCGTAACCGACAATTCATAGTCCGCTTCTCCGCTATAGCTTACATTTATTTTATGGAAGGGCCTGAAGTGACGACCCTCTGCTTCTAAGCATGCCTCTATACACATGTCTAAGCTGCTGTATGGGAATAGCAGAGACATATTACCTAATGTGCTCTTCAGGTTCTTCCAAAGGGTCCGGATTTCAGTGTGCCCCACAAATGAAAGTTACAAGGACTGCGGAGGCCATAAACCTTGACTTATAATAACTCACTGTCCAAGACTACATCGACTGCATCCACAGACCTCACCACAGTGTATGCCGTTATATCATCAGGCACAAAATGTCCGAGGAGGTTCCTTCATCAATCAGCTAACTGATGAAGCGTGACACAGTCAATCTAACATAACGTTCAGAATTTAGTGTTTCGTGAAAATAACTATGCCGGTCACGGTAGCCCAGCGGTCTAAGGCATGTACTGTCTTCGCTCGCTTGGAAACGGGGATCGTGGGTTCGAATCCCGCTCAGGGCATGAATGTTTAGTTTGCCTGTGTGCGTTTTCTTGTGTTTGTGTACAGGTAGAGGCCTTGCGACGAGCTGATCACCCGCCCAAGGAGTCTAACCGAAGTGAACGGAGAAGTTCATGGAAGTAGGCCCAGGCCCACTGGGGCTGTAGTGCAAAGGAAAACAAAAACAACTATATTTCGCGCTAACTGCAGGCCAGATCCAAACTTTTAAATCCTGAAGTGGCACTGCATGAACAGCAAGAGGATTTTCTGTATTCTTGTATCTGTTACACTGGTTATTTACGTAAGGACTTAGAGTGAACAGCGCCTCGTTAGAAACCCCCTAAGTTCTAGGCCAAGAAGTCCATTGAATGCCAGTTCCAGAAATCACCCAAAGGATAGAATTCTTTCTTTGCGATCTGGAGGCAGAATGCCATGTACGACTGTCGTTCTGTACGGTCGTAACTTCAGCACCTTTGTATCTACGTGAGATCCAGTTTTTGCCAGTCTACAACGAACAGCCCAAAGACGCAAAGACTTCTTTCGGCTTGCTTCTAATCGAGTACCGATATACAGTTTTTTTTCTGTCACTACATGTAACTGTTCGAGATTTAATTTTGTCCCCTAAAATGCAATGTTTTTGCAAAACTGTGAACAGTTGCTCTTTCATAGCACTGAACCGTCAGGATACTGTTTACAAAGCTCTCTACGGCACCTCCACCACTAATAACGCTATTCAAATGTATAATACGTGAATAATTTATGTTCATTGCCCTATTTTATCTGAGAATAAGTAATTTCACAACATTGCGAACTGTGTTTGTACGCACCTCAAGGTCTACTAAATGCTAAAATGACAATGGTACTGAGAAATCCAGCAAGCATCAAGGGATTCGAGGGTCAGAAGTGGACAAGCGTGGGTGAAGCAAAATATTATTGCCGGTCTGACTAAGGATAAACTTTGCCGCGCCGTAGTTCAAGCGGTTAGTCGCTGGCTTCCCACCGCAGCGGCTCAGTTTCGATCGCGGGTCTGGTCAAGTGGGATTTGTGGTGGACAAAGTGGCGCTGGGGCAGGTTTTCTCAGAGTACTTCGGTTTCCCCTACCAAACTTCATTCCACCAAATTCTCCATCATCATAATCACCCGGGGCAGGCTACAATAGACCAATCAGTGGCCGCCGTTGCCGAGTGGACCCAGTTGGACTCCCCCCCCCACTAAGCGAATACAAAAAAAAAACGATAAGCTTGATGACCTGTAATAGAAGCCAAATGCAGGGTTATCAACCAATCAATGTTATAATCGGTTAACATTTTCCCACTGTTTAACCGAATACTGACTCCATACATCAACTAAATTATGTAAGGCGATAAACATTAGTTAATGCTTTTTAAATAGGGTGAAAATTATGGCGACATTGGGCAGCTGTTCCTTTCCCCATTTGTAACCGCTGTTTCGGGTTGTCAGGGCTAGGGATAACATATATCACCGACACTGCTACAATACGGTTATATTGATGCAATAAACAGAGCGCACACAATTAACGAGGCCGCAACATAAGGCAGTAGACACTTGCGTTTATAAAAGCGATCACCGGTATTTGTGCAGTAACAAGTTGGTTACGCAATAAACAGACTGTACTTCTAGCAACAGCAAATAGAATCAAATGGAATACTAATACACGTATATCGAAACACTGTTACACAGTAGGGCCAGTCGATAAAGTAAAACCTACTAAGGGGATACGCGAAGGCCACGCCATAGCTGAAGCGGTTAGTCGCTGGCTTCACACCTTGGCGGCTCGGGTTCGATCCTGGGTCTGATCAAGTGGGATTTGTAGTGGATAAAGTGGCGCTGGGGCCGGTTTTCTCCCAGTAGTTCGGTTTCCCATGCCAATCTTCATTCCACCAAATTCTACATCATAATCACCCGGGGCAGGATACAATAGGCCAATCAGTGGCGGCCGTGCCGAGTGGACCCAGTTGGGCTCCACCCCCCACTAAGCGAATTAAAAAAAGGGGGGGATACGCCAACGGGGTACAGAACTGAAATATCCACCAACGCCAAACACATTTCAGACATACAATCTTCATCCTAAGGCCCTCGAAAATAGACCCGACTAGATGCCCCCGACCAAGCAGGCACAGATGTCGCTCCCGTTCCAAAACAAACTTAACTGACTCGAAGTCCAGGCCAGGAATGACACAGCGATCTTCATTGTACTCCCAGGCAAGAACGACAGAAGCAGGTGCTTCTAAAAATGAAAATTTTCAGGGTAGCAGAAGCAAGGGAAACTACAAGTTGTGCAGGAAGGACCAGTCAGGCTGGTTCGGTGAACGGGTCACTGCTTCACCTTTCTCAGTGAACTTTCTACCTCGAGTGTGAAGGGACTTAACTCGGAGACAGAGAAAAAGGGCAATCAGGACACAGGCCATTTGAAAGGCCAACGGGGAGCGCACGCAGCCGAATAGTGAATATCAGTGAACTAGACAATTGCGTTATTCGTAAAATAGATCGTTAACTGAAATGGAACGTCTTCTGCTCTTGCCATCAGTTCTGATGTCTTCGGTTCAACACAGAGGGAAGCTGTACCTAATATGCAACGGTAAGAGGGATTTAAAAAGTTATAGTAAACGATGCTTCCAGATAGAGCGAACTCTGAACTAATATGTAAGGGGATAGAGGAGTTACAGGCTACTTACGATGTGTGGGTGTCGAAGCTTAAGCAAAATTCCAATCTCAGTTTGTACCAACTTCCTGTTCAGACGTCCCTGTAAAATAAAACATACAGTAATTAACAACTGCCGGTCACGGTAGCCGAGCAGTCTAAGGCATGTACTTCTTCGCTCGCTCGCTCGGAAGCCGGGATTGTGGGTTCGAATCCCACTCAGGGCATGGATGTTTGTGTACAGGTAGAGGCCTTGCGACGAGCTGATCACCCGCCCAAGGAGTCCTACCATATGTCTAAGATCTAGTAACACCGAAGTGAAAGGGAGAGTTTCATGGAGGTAGGCCTAGGTCCACTGGGGCTGTATCGCCAATAAAAAAAAATAACAATTACTCTTTCTGAAGGAATACAAGCCTTAGATCTACCCACGAATTTTCTCGTTAATAAATTAGAGAAGAATATTGTTGCTCCGTCTTTCTTATCGTTATCCACTAGACCACAGAGACGGCCGTCCCTTACAAAGGCTGTTAAATTTCATGCTCATATCCTAACTGGCACTGCCTTGGAAGAGGAGTGAAGTGTAAATTAGAAGCAAGCGCCACGTTAAGTCACTGGCCACTAGACAGAATCGAAGTAAAGCGTTAATTCAGTAAAGAGTTTAATTACGTTGTGTTGTGCGTGTCACGGATGTAGGTCGTCCCGAGGCGCAAAATTCCATGTTGTGTAATCCGACTTTAATACGACAGACGCAGCTCTCACAGGAGACCGGTTACCGTTAGAAATACGGAACCATGCAGTCGTGTTAAGGGTCAGACTGAGCAAGCACATTTGTAGTCTAACTGACGCAACCCATTTAAGCTCTCTCTTTATTTATATTTTGTAACAATAAACCGATCTGAAAGACACTCGTATAACCGTACCGGAATGCACAGTCTCCACGTGAGTTCTGTGCAACTCACGCGAAGATGGCCGCGCATGTAAATTAAGTACGATTACATGAACTCGTTAATATGAGCTTCAAATTTAATCTGTAAAAGAGTATTACACGAAAGGAACAACACGAAATCCTTTTCATGCAGTTTAAATGAACAAATTGCTTTCTTTTGGTTTGCGTTTCTTCTAAACCTCTGTTGTCTTCTAGAGACCATACCTGACTGCTTAATATGAAAGTTCGAAATTATACTTTTGTTTAATTATCTCGCAAACCGCGAGACATACGAAGCATATATATTGGATATAAAATGCGTGATTAATCTCTTTCTATAGTTTTTCCTCGAAATCTTTCTTTCTTCGAGAATATTTAGCGAGATATGAGCTGAAACGCATTTAGTTCTAAGTGTAAAATCTTTGTTATACTCATACGTGTCCAATTTTAGGTAAAACTTAAACTGCTCCATTTTTTTTCGAAAAATTCCGCAACATAAATTTCACGAAACCCCGCCCGGTAGTTCTCAAGCTGAAACAAACGAAAAGAGACAGATGACCAGAATTACGTACATTCGATTCATGCATGCCATATAAAGAATGTAAACATACACATGTCACTGGGAAAGTTTTACTTGAAGGCCTACATTGAATTTTTTATGTATCTCTTGAAATATTCGCAACATAAAAGTACACCTGACGAAAAGCTGAAACAGAATAAAAACTTTTCATTAGGTATACGCAATTTTTATACGAGTAATGATCATCAATACACGAAGTTTGATATCAGAGTTAATGCTTACTGATTGTATATATTTAATTACTAAACAAGCTACGGTCTTGAAAATGACTGTTTACTTTAGGGTATTAAACCTTTCATCCAAATATTATTTATAAATTCAATACCTGCTTCACGAAGAAAAGGCTGCAGCTCGAAAACAATGACCAACCGCGTAACGGCTCTTCGTGAAAGAACTGTTTATTCCGAGAACCATACGTAATATATAAGTGCACAAAAACAAAACAAAAAAACTCCGTGGCTTGAGTCCGCAAGCGAACTAAACCGATCAAGCGTCGCCGCTGGTCGGCGAAGTTCTCTGTGGTCTAGTGGTCAGAGTTCCTGGCTACAGATCCTAAGGTTCCGGGTTTAATTCCCGGCGCTACCAGATTTTCTGAGTAGTGGGTCTGGAACGGTGTCCACTCAGCCTCGTGAGGATGATTATAGCGGCTCCGGTGTAGGAAACCGAAATTAACGGCCGTGGGGATTCGTTGCGCTGACCACGCGACACCCTCTATCCTCTAAAGTTGGCATGAAAGTACACTCTGCTGGCAGATTCCAGAATTCTCTTTATTGTTAGAGCAGATAATATTTTCAGCAAGCCTCGTATTTAACGTGGTAAACACTAAATATAAGTGCATTAATTTATGGCAACACACTAAATTTTACGTGAAAAAATAAGGATGTAAAGTGTGTACTGTGCCGGTCACGGTAGCCGAGCGGTCTAAGGCATGCACTGTCTTCGCTCGCTCGGAAGCCGGGATCGTGGGTTCGAATCCCACTCAGGGTATGGATGTTTGTGTGCGTTTTCCTGTGTTTGTCTACAGGTAGAGGCCTTGCGACGAGCTGATCACTCGCCCAAGGAGGCCTACCAAATGTGTAAGATCTAGAAAAACCGAAGTGAACGGAGAAGTTCATGGAGGTAGGCCTAGGCCCACTGGGGCTGTAGTGTCAAGGAATAAAAAAGAAGTCTGTACTGTAGGCTGATGCAGTTGAGTGCATTAAATACGCATATTTGTGGTGTATATTGTATATACTGTATAGAACGCCTGCTGGCCAAGATAGTGCAGAGTACACAGAGATACTGGGTTTTCGGACTTCATCCATCGTCCTGGTTTTTAAGATAACTAAGAAAAACACGACGTTTCGGAAACTGGCTAACTCTTTCTAAGGGACCCAACAGAATAGGTGTTTTCCCTCACCTGAGGACGGAAACAGATCCAGTTTCCGAAACGTCGTGTTTTTCTTAGTTATCTTAAAAACCAGGGCAATGGATAAAGTCCGAAAACCCAATATCTCTGTGTGTTATACACCATCGTCAGAATCCTATAGTAACTACTAGTGCAGAGTAGTTAAGAGTTAGATGCAAAATTGTGTCTGTGAAGAGAAGACTTTATGTGTAATATTTAGACTGTGCGATTCAGTGAGACTTCTATAGTTCCTGTGTTTTAATTGCGTTACCAGGATACGAGTAGTGTGTATGTGTGTGTAACAGGGAATTATAAAGCGTACAAATAGCGATAGCGCTATAATTACGTGTAATTACTGATGGTGTGTGTAAGAAGTAAATAAACCCGTTCATCCAAATCCGAACTCGCGTTATTACGTCATTAATACACGTAACAATATAAACAAAAGTTGCACATAATGCGAAATTTAGTACAGCCTTGGTGTTGTGTTGCTGCCACTTCAAAAGTCAGATTGGCACGTTATCACGGATTTTTAAAAATTACAAATTTTGGTTCTGAGGGCTCCAGCAGCATAAGGTTCATGATGTTATAGGTGAATGTGTAGTAACAAATTTTCTCTATGATATGGATTGGTCATATCTTACGCGGTAACTGCCTTCTAAAAGTTATTGAAGGAAAGATAGAGAGGCGGATAGAAGTGACCAGAAGACGGGGAAGAAGACGTAAGAAGATGCTGGATGACCTTGGGGANTTGACGGTTCAGTGGCCGGAGTTCGAGTCTCGGTAAGGGCGAGATTTTTCTCCTCTCCACGTCGTTCGGACCGGTTCTGGGGCCCACCAAGTCTCCTATCTAATGGGCGCCGGAAGTTCTTTCCAAGGGGGTAAAGGGACTGGGCCGTGAAGCTGGCCACTCACCTCCAACTAGTTCCGAGGTGAAGAATATGTGGGTCTATACATCTACTTCCCATAGTTGGAGGTGGCAGCAGAGAATTGGATTGAGAGGTCCGGTGGCAATAGCTGGCAGGAAGTGCTGTACGAGAGTCGGTAAAGAAAGGCTGTGAGCGTGGGAAGCTGACGGATCTCCACTGCTGCAGCCGTTGCCAAGAAACGGCTGGTGAAGAAACAGCAGGCTGGAAAGGGCTTAGCGGGTGCTGTGATTTGTAAATTGTGATTGGCGATAGCGCTGTAATTGCCTGTAGTTCAGTCTGATGTGTATAAGTAGTCAATAAATCCAATCATCCAAACCAAAACTCGTCTAATAGTCACACGTCTACACGTGACAATATATCACAAGAGAACTCGTGTAAAATATAAGTTTATAATATTTGTCATTTGGAAATATTTACAAAAGCGAGACAGTGTTACGTCTGTAATGTTTGCATGTTACAAAAGTAAAAGTGTCCCTGTGTTAATTAATTAAGCACTATATCAATGAAGATGTATGGGAGAGTGGAAGTACAGCTCCACGTGGGCATTAAATGAAAGTGAGTGTTCAGCTTAACGGAAGATCCCTTTTAACGCCGGAGAAAAGAATTCCCGTGAATTTGGGACAGGAGTCTGGGTAGGCTCCAAACCGGTTGGGAGCGGCGGTTAATTAAAAATATCACCTCCAGGATTCGAACCCCGACTCTCCGGATTTGCGTCACTTGCTACGTATATTTGAAGTATGCAGCGAGATATAATATTCAAACTACATAACAATTATAAAACGAGGTCAGTAATTATGAGTAGCTTCTGAGTTTGTAAACTTCACCAAATATGTCATCAAAACGGAAGAAAAGATGGAAATTTACGAAGAATGTACCAAGATGGTAAATCCATAAAAAATTGTGATCGGAAAATCTGAATGGAAAAGACCACTTGGAAGATGTAGGCGCAGGTAGAAGGATGATATTAAAACGAATCTTGAAGAAACGAGTTTTGAAAGGTGTGAACTGGTTTCATCTGGCTGAGGTCTGGGACAAGTGCGGCCTCTTGTGAGCACGAAAACGATCTCCGGTTTAAATAAAGGAGAGCTGAGTAATGGGTAGTTAAGGTGCGTCCACATTACTCGTGCTAGTGCTCGTGCTCGCCAGGCTTGTGCTCGTCGGGAGACTCGTCTGGTTTCTATTTGTGCTCGTAAATCTTCGTCCACACTACTTTATTTGCTCGCCAGGCTTCGGCGGGTGAGGATCCGTATATTTACTCGTAGTGTGTATAGGCTGTAGTCGTATTTTAATTTATCGGTTATAGTTTTTAAATTAAAAATTTAAAATTTGCTTGTCTCGTGACTTGTCATATCGTCCACATTACTCGCGAGCATAGCGAGTCACACGAGCACGAACACGAGTAATGTGGACATGCTTTAGACCACTCTATTGCTGTCCTCACAGTTCTCTCCCCTTGTCACAGATGAATTAGTAGACCTTGTTTATTGTTGTTAGCAGATTCGTGTCATCAAAATGTTTTTATCTTCAAAATTAACTTCTCGTAAATTTTCTTCCATTAGTAGATTCCTATGAAATGTCCTTCTGACTTGACTCCGCATGGAGCGGTAGGAACCACTGTTTTTTCATGAACATTTTAAAAATGTAAAAAAAGGTAAAGTCGTCCTTGTAACAGGCCGTGGAGGCCCATAGGGTTTTGAGACGTCGAGACTCTCACATTTTCTAGACAATCGGCTCACAGATGGCGGTGATGTCAGCCTTACGCACCGGCTGCCCTTTACCTCCAGGAAGATTTCTGGTACTCATTTCTGTTAGAGGCTGAGTCGACCCCAGGGTCATAGTGCGCCTGGAAGGATTAGGTTAATTGAAAAATCCAATGGCCTCTTCAGGAATCAACCACGGGACCTTCCGTCTTGTAGCGTAGTGCTTCAACCAACTACGCTACCGCGTGCCCATGTGAACATGACACTGCCCCAAATTATGTATGGTAAATAAGAGAATATCACTATTTCCAGCATCGCTTCAAGTCTTCAAATATTTATGCACCATTCGGTGAAGACGATCCGGCTGCTGACATAGAGAATAAACCTCACTTCGGATTATGTGTATACCTGTAACTGTTACGTTTTCTTGTCAACATTTGACAGAAATCCAGTTGTGTTACCATTTGTAAATCAGTTCGCTATCAGACAAAATATTTAGGTTCTAACGGTAATGACTATGAAAAGTACTGTCGTCTTTATTGTGACACCGTGTAGCCTGACATAGCTCACCGTCGTTTCGGAGGAACGTAATACTTCCATCTTCATGGTCGAAGAGTATGGCGAGTAAGCTCAGCAGGAAACTGAGAAAGTAGTAACCAGCATGCTACTTTTACCAGACTATAAGGTGTCACTTTCAATCAGATATCATATTCTTTGAAAAATGCTTACCTTTTCGAGCACCTTGCAGGCCCATTCTGTCTTTCCTTTGTGTAGGCATTTGTATACTTTTGAAGAGGCGCCCCTGAAACAAGAGGTGCTGATTTATTTAACATGTTTAAGGAAACTCTCCAACAGTTCAGTAACAATGGAATGTACAGGCGTACTCTAAAGAGAGAGAGTTTCGTTATGACCATCCGCGAATCTGTGCAGTCAACAGGCTTACTGGACCGATTTCAATAAGATGCATTGCGTTTTATTTATTTATTTATT
>NW_019726221.1:1418324-1508586 GCF_002891405.2 Cryptotermes secundus
ATATATATATGTGTGTGTGTGTATGAGTACTTTTATTAACACAATAGTATAATAAATTTGACATATATTAATCACAATGGGAGCGGGAAAGAGCAGTTGGTATAGCGACTGGCTACGCGTTTGACGGTTCAGTGGCCGGAGTTCGAGTCTCGGTAAGGGCGAGATTTTTCTCCTCTCCACGTCGTTCGGACCGGTTCTGGGGCCCACCAAGTCTCCTATCTAATGGGCGCCGGAAGTTCTTTCCAAGGGGGTAAAGGGACTGGGCCGTGAAGCTGGCCACTCACCTCCAACTAGTTCCGAGGTGAAGAATATGTGGGTCTATACATCTACTTCCCATAGTTGGAGGTGGCAGCAGAGAATTGGATTGAGAGGTCCGGTGGCAATAGCTGGCAGGAAGTGCTGTACGAGAGTCGGTAAAGAAAGGCTGTGAGCGTGGGAAGCTGACGGATCTCCACTGCTGCAGCCGTTGCCAAGAAACGGCTGGTGAAGAAACAGCAGGCTGGAAAGGGCTTAGCGGGTGCTGTGATTTGTAAATTGTGATTGGCGATAGCGCTGTAATTGCCTGTAGTTCAGTCTGATGTGTATAAGTAGTCAATAAATCCAATCATCCAAACCAAAACTCGTCTAATAGTCACACGTCTACACGTGACAATATATCACAAGAGAACTCGTGTAAAATATAAGTTTATAATATTTGTCATTTGGAAATATTTACAAAAGCGAGACAGTGTTACGTCTGTAATGTTTGCATGTTACAAAAGTAAAAGTGTCCCTGTGTTAATTAATTAAGCACTATATCAATGAAGATGTATGGGAGAGTGGAAGTACAGCTCCACGTGGGCATTAAATGAAAGTGAGTGTTCAGCTTAACGGAAGATCCCTTTTAACGCCGGAGAAAAGAATTCCCGTGAATTTGGGACAGGAGTCTGGGTAGGCTCCAAACCGGTTGGGAGCGGCGGTTAATTAAAAATATCACCTCCAGGATTCGAACCCCGACTCTCCGGATTTGCGTCACTTGCTACGTATATTTGAAGTATGCAGCGAGATATAATATTCAAACTACATAACAATTATAAAACGAGGTCAGTAATTATGAGTAGCTTCTGAGTTTGTAAACTTCACCAAATATGTCATCAAAACGGAAGAAAAGATGGAAATTTACGAAGAATGTACCAAGATGGTAAATCCATAAAAAATTGTGATCGGAAAATCTGAATGGAAAAGACCACTTGGAAGATGTAGGCGCAGGTAGAAGGATGATATTAAAACGAATCTTGAAGAAACGAGTTTTGAAAGGTGTGAACTGGTTTCATCTGGCTGAGGTCTGGGACAAGTGCGGCCTCTTGTGAGCACGAAAACGATCTCCGGTTTAAATAAAGGAGAGCTGAGTAATGGGTAGTTAAGGTGCGTCCACATTACTCGTGCTAGTGCTCGTGCTCGCCAGGCTTGTGCTCGTCGGGAGACTCGTCTGGTTTCTATTTGTGCTCGTAAATCTTCGTCCACACTACTTTATTTGCTCGCCAGGCTTCGGCGGGTGAGGATCCGTATATTTACTCGTAGTGTGTATAGGCTGTAGTCGTATTTTAATTTATCGGTTATAGTTTTTAAATTAAAAATTTAAAATTTGCTTGTCTCGTGACTTGTCATATCGTCCACATTACTCGCGAGCATAGCGAGTCACACGAGCACGAACACGAGTAATGTGGACATGCTTTAGACCACTCTATTGCTGTCCTCACAGTTCTCTCCCCTTGTCACAGATGAATTAGTAGACCTTGTTTATTGTTGTTAGCAGATTCGTGTCATCAAAATGTTTTTATCTTCAAAATTAACTTCTCGTAAATTTTCTTCCATTAGTAGATTCCTATGAAATGTCCTTCTGACTTGACTCCGCATGGAGCGGTAGGAACCACTGTTTTTTCATGAACATTTTAAAAATGTAAAAAAAGGTAAAGTCGTCCTTGTAACAGGCCGTGGAGGCCCATAGGGTTTTGAGACGTCGAGACTCTCACATTTTCTAGACAATCGGCTCACAGATGGCGGTGATGTCAGCCTTACGCACCGGCTGCCCTTTACCTCCAGGAAGATTTCTGGTACTCATTTCTGTTAGAGGCTGAGTCGACCCCAGGGTCATAGTGCGCCTGGAAGGATTAGGTTAATTGAAAAATCCAATGGCCTCTTCAGGAATCAACCACGGGACCTTCCGTCTTGTAGCGTAGTGCTTCAACCAACTACGCTACCGCGTGCCCATGTGAACATGACACTGCCCCAAATTATGTATGGTAAATAAGAGAATATCACTATTTCCAGCATCGCTTCAAGTCTTCAAATATTTATGCACCATTCGGTGAAGACGATCCGGCTGCTGACATAGAGAATAAACCTCACTTCGGATTATGTGTATACCTGTAACTGTTACGTTTTCTTGTCAACATTTGACAGAAATCCAGTTGTGTTACCATTTGTAAATCAGTTCGCTATCAGACAAAATATTTAGGTTCTAACGGTAATGACTATGAAAAGTACTGTCGTCTTTATTGTGACACCGTGTAGCCTGACATAGCTCACCGTCGTTTCGGAGGAACGTAATACTTCCATCTTCATGGTCGAAGAGTATGGCGAGTAAGCTCAGCAGGAAACTGAGAAAGTAGTAACCAGCATGCTACTTTTACCAGACTATAAGGTGTCACTTTCAATCAGATATCATATTCTTTGAAAAATGCTTACCTTTTCGAGCACCTTGCAGGCCCATTCTGTCTTTCCTTTGTGTAGGCATTTGTATACTTTTGAAGAGGCGCCCCTGAAACAAGAGGTGCTGATTTATTTAACATGTTTAAGGAAACTCTCCAACAGTTCAGTAACAATGGAATGTACAGGCGTACTCTAAAGAGAGAGAGTTTCGTTATGACCATCCGCGAATCTGTGCAGTCAACAGGCTTACTGGACCGATTTCAATAAGATGCATTGCGTTTTATTTATTTATTTATTCGCATTAATTTAATTCAATATATTATATTTAATTACAGGAACTCCACAGTACAACTAGAATATTGAGAATATCAATACACAGCAATCCGCACCGACAACAAAATTTCTTCAAGAAACTACTACGACAAAACTTCCGCTCTACAATACGTCCAGGACTCAAGCCTTATAATAAAATATTTACTTTTCAGACATGATACCCTGCAGTTCAATATGTTTCATTTATTCAA
Organism: Cryptotermes secundus; assembly: GCF_002891405.2. Classification (NCBI taxonomy): domain Eukaryota; kingdom Metazoa; phylum Arthropoda; class Insecta; order Blattodea; family Kalotermitidae; genus Cryptotermes; species Cryptotermes secundus. The sequence goes on from NW_019726221.1 coordinate 1,421,540, forward strand.
TTATTTACAAACCACCTGGTGGTTATCTATGAAACCGAAACATGCAGTAGTGAATAAAATTCATTTAATCATTGATATTGTGGTGTACAGACCCGCTCCTAGGCAACGGCCGCGAAATAAAGGAGAAAGAGCTGTTGTTAGGTAGCGGCCAGCGTACCAATGGACTGGCTGGAAAGTGAAGTTTTCTGCGGGGTCCGTGCCGATGGCTGTGCACGCAATAATGGGAAAAAATGAGCGCTGTTTTCTACGCTGTCCGTATAGAGGGGTTACAAGCGGGAAAAAGTTCAAAGCTTAGTGGAGGCGGGTTTAAATATTTCCGCCGTATCCCTGCGAGTCGTAGGAGGCGACGAAAAGGGAACCCAGTGCCTGGGGGTATAACCGGGCCACACTTCCTGGGGGATATAACTATGAGGACCTGTTCCTCCAGGTTGAGGGAGTCTCGAATCTGAGACAGTAAAATGTGGTTGTGAGTCCCGCGGGACTAAGACCAGAGAATGACCGCGCTGTCGAGGGCCAGAAGCAATTGTAAACGACAGACTCAACCTCCCGTCAGAGAAGTTATATAAGGACTATGAGAGCAAGTATTCAGTCGAAAAAGATGCTGGTCGTGAGTCTCAAGGGGCTTGGGGCCAAGACGAACTGATCGGTGGAAAACCGCAAGTCATAAAGTAACTCTGACTCTGACTCTGAGCTCAGTTGTGTTTTGGGATATTCTACAAGCGGTAAATACGTAAGCAGAGGACACTGTCAGATCCGTTACCAGGAAACGACTCGTGAAGACATGTGTGCTGCAGTTACAGTGATCTGTAATGTGTGTAAACCAATGAGAATGTTATAGTTACTTGAAGTTACGAGGCGTGTGGTCAATAAATAGAGACACCAATCCAAACCCCGTCTATAGTCACTCATATATTTCTTTAACTGATTTTATTAAAATCATAATTAATTTAATTCCTTGCCATGTTAACAGTCTCGGTACATTGATGGCGCATTAAATTTTGTTGAAATAATTGGAATTTAGTTTTGCTTGGGTCATGTTTAATCATTTAAAGCAACGTGATTATTACACGTAACGCCCGCTTTAACATTAAAATCCCTGCATTTTGTGCACTTTCTGTATATTTGTGTATCAGTTCTCACAATACACAGCGACGATTACACTGAACAACATCAACTGGCTGGTCTTTGTAATGGAGAAGCAGTGTACTTTCTGTGAAAGAGGAACTGAATATTTCAGTGTTATTTAAATGACTGAAAAGGGTTAAGGGCACATATGAACTCTTACGAGTATCATCCGAATTTTTTAGTAGATTTCGCTAACCCGTGGTTTAGAATTTATACGGCATTTACGCAATACAAGCAGGCCCTACTACATAATGTAGTTTCAGTAACTTAACCCATCTTAAAGGACAGTTTACTCAAGGGTCTAATTTAAGCTTTACATGTATTTTCTTAGTTCTTTCACAGATTATGATGAAATACAAACTTACACAGGTTCGAGCATTAGAATTTAAGTTCCATTGGTTTGAAGGACCAGTTGAAGAAAAGTTAATGAAATTCTTTATATATTTCACTTCTCTTATAGGAGTATAGCGTCCATTCATTGCAGTTCATTGTAAGAGCTACTATACATACGTAGCATAAGGTTCAGCTGAACTTTTACGTAGAGTACCGTGCTGATTCATTTGACGGTTTTTCACAAAATTCCGTATAGCGCGCTCCTATTATAAGAGTGTTATCTGTGAGTTTCCTTCACTTTCATTTATTCTACAGCCCATATATCTGAAAGATTTTGATAACAAACACTAAATATTGAACATTTTAAAGAAGAGTTATAAAACAAGAAGTTGTGGGAAGAATCTCGTTTCCTTTCATACGACAAGGGGCCGCATAGAAAATGAAACACTGAGGGGGGGGGGCACAGACACACAGAGAGGATGGTGATCTCATAAGCCTCCCATTATTTTTCTTTATTGCTAGTGGGGCGGGACCAAGTCCCTTGTACTGCGGCCACTTCTGGCCTATTGTACCAGCCCCAGATGATAGGTGAGGGTGATTGTGGAGCAATTGGTGGAATGAAGATAGGCAGGGGAAACCGAAGTACTCGGAGAAGACCTGCCCCAGCGCCACTTTGTCCACTAAAAATCTCACTTGACAACACCCGGGCTCGAACCAGGGGCAGACGCGGTGGGAAGCCAGCGACTAACCGCTTGAGCTATGCCGCGGCCACTGTTCTTCTAGACACTGAGCCCGGTCTATACCAGAACCTATTAAGACACTTCTATTCATATGAACCTCTCAATTGAGCTTGATGTCGGTTTCTGTTCCAAGTTACCTAATAATATTCAGCAACTGCATATCTTCTTGACAGAGGTCACAAGTGCCAACGGGTAGGAACTTGATTCTCGAAATTTAAAACAATCAAAGTGATTGAATTAGGAACGCAGCGAGGTCGCCAGGGTTCAGAGAGATCTGTTAGTGAAGTGATGACCGTGACCAACGGGAACCGCCACTTCATGTCACGACTGAGAAGACGTTGCATTTTATACTGTGCTGTATGCATTCTGTACCACAGTAATTACAAACCACTTCTATAAGTTTAACGAACTTCAACAAGTAAGTTACGTTTCATCCTGACTTATAAATTGATGGGAAGTAGCTTGAAAAAGCTGAATTTGATCTTTTTCATTCTGGTCCGTCATACTAATATTAAGAAAAAAGCTAAATAGTTCCGTTCAATGTGACTGGTTAAGATTTTCTTATTTCAATTATTCATGCCCTTACATGTTTCGGTCTTCAGAGACCATCTTCAGAGGGACACCTTTAAATCAATACAGTTAGAAGCCACTATTACAGCACATGTTCTAAAAGTTAAAATATATATATACAATATAAATAATATACAATTGGCTGTAAAATCTAAAGCCTTTACAGCTACAGCGGATGTTCCAATACTTTAAAATATTTATAGTTAGTTTGTTAAAATTCTTTTTGAATTCGTAGCTTATTTGCTAAAATATGTTAAACTTTGGAGTTTGGAATTCTTGAGGGTATAGAATGCAATTCACCGTATCTCACAGGTACTGAAATCCGAAACGTCGATCACAGTAGCCGCGCGGTCTAAGGTATGAACTGTCTTCGCCAGCACAAACACTGGGATCGCGGGTTCGCATCCCATCCAAGGCATGGATATATGTGTGTGTTCATTCTGTGTTTGTGTTGTACTGTGTGCTGGTAGTAGCCTTGAGACGGGCTGACCACACGTTCAAGGAGTCATATCGTCTTTGTAAAAAAGGTTACGATACCGATGAAGAGGCCAAGGCCTAACAAAGGGTTGCAGAACCACCGATGAATGGATGAATGAAATTCGAAGCGCTGTGTTAATAACGGGAGCAGCATCACAGAATGATGTGATTTTGGAATGAGGGGCCATATGGTAGAGGTTAACCGACGCTTCAGTCCTTCGGGTCAAAGTGTAAGCCAAACAAGCAAAGCGTCAGTTGCTTGCTTGCTACTTGACTGTTTACTTCCTCAGTTTAATTTTCGACCCTGAATTTGGAAGCAATACATTCCTCAAGTACGTCGGAAAACTTTACCAGGCTGCAAGGCGTCACATCCCAGAAGTCACCGCTGTGAGAACCTCAAATCTCACAAAAGAAGAGTTCTGCAGAGGAAAATGGTGACTTGGTGTTGGCAAGGAAATTTATCAAAATGAAGCACATGAATTGGTACTACTGAAATGAATTTTATATTTCAGGAAGTTCAGTTGTTGGACTACGTAGTGTGCATGTGCCGCATGCTGTTATGCACTGTGACGGAGTTTCGACATACTTGATCCGATTTTTAGATGCAGGGAAGGGGGCAGTTGAGCGTGGCCAAGCTTTGTGTATGCGAGATACGTGAAATGTATTTACTTTTTATGACGAGTTGTAAATTAGTTCACAAAAAAATTTAAAATTATTTCTATTCAAAATGGAACCGGAATAACGTAGACAGTATAGCGACTGGCTGCCGGCTGGATGACCAAGAGATCGGAGTTCGAGTCCCGGTAGGGTCAAGAATTTTCTCTTCTCCACGTAATCCAGACCATCTCTGAGGCTCACCCAGCCTCCTATCTAATGGACACCGAGGGCTCGTTCCCCGGGGGTAGAGCGGCCGGGGAGTTAAGCTGACCACTCACCTCCAACTAGTGCCGAGGTGAAGAAAATATGGATCTATACATCCAGTCCCCACACGCCTTCATGGCGTAGTGCTTAATTAGTAAAGCATAGGGACAACTTTACCTTTTTTCTATTCAAAACAGGCAACTATAAAATGTCCACATATTATATTATAGTATACTAGGTCAGTAAAACAATATCTGAGATCCGTAATCTGAAACCAATGGGCTAACCAAAGTGGAGACGAGATATCTACCGGTATACGAGTTGCCACGTTGCTGCTGTGTAGGGAGGGGTTCTCCGTTGCACAACATGTCACAATATACACGATTTTTAGTAAGCTGGAATTTGAAGCCAAGCGTATCTTTTTACTCGGTCATGATGATGACGACGATGATAGCAACAGTAACAACAATAATTGAAATATTGTTGAGTGAACCAGGACCTCTGTGATAAACTCTGAGGATCGATAGATCTCGCAGGGAAGATCGGTTTTTATCAAATAACCCGTATTGTCCGACGCGTCGTTCATGAGCTAAGCAACATCGAAAGGAAAACAGGTCTTAGGTGAAATTTATAATAATCATCATCATCAGTAATCTGTCAAGACGACAGGTCCACAGTCTCTTCCAAAACAGTTCCTCCACTTGATGCGATCTAGAGCTTTCTCCTTCAAATGAAAATATCCTCTTCTGTCCCCAAGGTCATCCAGCATCTTCTTACGTCTTCTTCCTCGTCTTCTTGTCACTTCTCTCCGCCCCTCTATCTTTCCTTCAACGGAAACTGTTAGAAGGCAGAGAAATAAATTCCCAGAATTACTGCGTTTTTTAATTTTTCCCATCGTCCGGAATTCTAGGTAATAGAAGACACGACGTTTCGGAAACTGGATCTATTTCCGTCTTCAGATGAGGAAGGAACGCTTTAGAATCTATAAGAAATTAATTATTCATTTATTTCTTCATTTTTGCGGACGATTTAGAGGTGTTCAAAGCGTCTACACTGAACATGATCACATTCATTACACCGCCATAGCAGTGACTGTCGGACTCTGTCGAACATTTGAGTTCTGTGTTGAATTTGTTCAAAAGCAGCGTGTATTCGCACAGTCAGTTCCTCTCTGGTGTCAACTGGAGTGGCGTACACGACAGTGTTCACACCCCAAAGAAAAAAATCTAGGGGCATGAAGTCGGGTGATCGCGCTGGCCACACAAATCAAAGACGTCCATTCCCGATGGATGATAGCAAGAAACTGATAGCGTAATCGACTACCTACACAGACGTGGTGCAGGGGACGAGGAAAGGGCGTCATCACTTGGTTCAACAGTGTAAACATAAACATGAAGAGATTCGACGTGTACTGGCAGTGTACACATACCTGCACGATACGCTGCGAACAGGGGCGCGTAACTCCTAAACGACGTGCCGGAAGATGCGGGCTGCTTGGTAAAAAATGATTCTCCCTGGTAGATCCAGCTCTCCTCAGAGTTTGTGCAGAGGTCCTGGTTCAACCTGTAGTTATGGGCACAAAATAGCGATATACATAGTGGTTGGTCCTTCTTTGTATTTCTAATGCCCCCAGTTCGAATATCGACGAAGATACTGTCTGAATAAATTAATGGCATTCAAGAAGTATTGTGTAATTCCAGTCCATAGGCCTACATGAGCTCTGTGTTCCAGTCAGCCTCCTATCCAATGGGTACCGGAGGTTCTTTCTCCGGGAGTATAATTGTCGGGGTATGAAGCTGGCTATTCACTTCCACCCAGTACCGAAGTCAAGAATGGTGGAGATATACCTCCACTCCACGTCTGCATGGCGTTGTGCTTAACGAATTAAGCATATGGACAACTTCACTTTTTAAGGAAAATATGATAAACTTAAGGACACTGATAGCCAAAATAAAACAAAATGCATTTTACAGAGTCATTGGTGTTACTGTACTTTTATGTGAACGTGGAAACTTGGTCACGACGTGGTATGGCATATGTTTTAGGGATAACATTTATAACCAATGTGAAAGCTGCATAAGGTTGGATAGAATTCATAATGAAGTTCTCTATTTAAAAGACAGAACAGCGAGCTACAGACAAACACATATAGTGGATGGATGATGAGAGGGTACATCAAAATACACTGAAAATATACAGCGAAGGGGAACAGGAAACTGAGACGCCAGCGGAAAGATGAACTGATTTGTTAAACCGAAACAGGCAATGCTGCATGACCCTACTCAACGAAGTGCAGAACAAATGTTAGATTAAAATAGATTCCTGACTCTATTTTAACACTCTCTCCACCGTCCGATGGAGTTTCCATTCTTTTCCGAACGTCTGTAGTACCATAACCTGTTCCATCCCATACATGTTAAAGATACCTTTAGGAATCGTTAATAACTTCCCATGCTTCATTTTGTTTTTCCAGTTTCTTCTTAATCAATGTTGACATTTTACTTTTTGCCCAATCAGAATGTGTTTGCATGCGTTTCTCTACTCTTATACATATATTCACTGATATTGTATATCTCCATTCAAAATTATTTAATTTCTGAAGCGGTTAATACTTGAAATTTCCATGTAAAGTTTGACGGTGTCCTCTGACGAATCCTTTGACATTTCTGCAAACGTCCACCCTGCTTTCGCTCGCCACTTAAGTCCTTTTTTGTATCGACTGACTTTCTCCAGACTGACTAATAACCTGGAGGACGGAATATCCGTCTTCATCCTTATCTTGCCTGAGCGCCACTACTGGAAATGGCTCTTGGTTTAATTCCCACTCACGAGCTTCCCAACTACAGCAACGTGATACAAGTTTCCGTTCTTACAAACACGGAACCAGCGCTTAAACAGACGTTAACTAGGAGTGCTTATCCCACAGATCACAGATAATTAAGGTCACTTAGGAAAGAGACCGGACGCGGCCTGGAAGACCGGCGTTTCATCTCCTACTGCAGTTCGAGAAGTTTCCTTGGCGACTTTCACGTCATACAGGTTATCCCCGAGACTTACGAGGTAGCGCTCACGCTGGCCCCCGGGCAAACTATTCTCTGCAAAAAGCGTGTCGCTTTTCCTTCATGTCTTCACTGAGCTTCGGCGCTACACGGTGCGCTTTGGGTTTGTGGGGTATTTCATGAGGCTTTCGGTATATAGAATGGTAGGAAGAGTGATAAATAATAAACTGGAAAGAGTTCGGAAGGAAGACTAACTGTGGCGCCAGTCCGGCATACGTCACGAAACCCTTCAATCAGAATAAGCTGTGCCCCTCCAACCGAGCACCTCCAGCATACAGGCCCAGAGCGCTACCGCTGCACTGACTTGCTCGGAGGCATGGTTCATAAACTCAGGGATATCATCTGAAAAATTTACGTGCTACAATTCTCTTATTTTCTCTGCGTCTACTAAGGTTATGGGCACAAGGTTACTTTAAGTTGGTTAAGTGTCTGAAAAATACAGTCATCAATTTATTTCATTCTCTCTTTGTTGTTTCGAGACTGATATATGAATCGTGTGAACCAGTTTCGTGATGACTCACCGAACAAGGGGTATCAAAAGTAGTGTTTCTGGGAATTCTACGAATATTTCTATGGAAATTACGCTTTTACGCTTCCTTTATGAAACTAGGTGGTATTACAGAACGAACAATAATTCTGTATGCAGGGAATCTTATGAAATGCAGATTCGATTTGTTGTATACAAACCAAAAGGGCTAATCTGAGGGCGTGCCGTTACTCCAAGGTTCGCACTCTTCAATGTCGAAATAACGTCTATGATAAGAGTATATAGATAGAGTATGATAGAATAATGTTAAATAACGGAATTCTATAGAGAGCACTCTCTCTGGGATATTTTTTATAAGTTTACCGACGATAAGGAGGAACATACAGCCTCCATCGTCAGGGTCCTACAAAAATATCGAAAACTTCTACATAATTACACGGCGTCATATCCCAGTCACCGCCACGAGAAACTCAGATCTCACAACAGCGCTCGGTACTTATCATTTAACACGGAACGCGACGACACAAATGTTCCACGCTTCTCGTCTATTGACAGTGGTTAGGACTGGACATTTTGGTGGGAGTACATTCTGGAGAAGGAACGCTTCAATTAATACAGGGCGTTCAATCAAGGAGGAAACTTCGCAACACCGCTGACCGGGCCCAACATTCCTCACATATTGCTGCTGTAACTGCTGATAACGGAATGAGTCATTTATCAGCGCTAATGAGTCATTCTGCTATCAGCAGTTACAGCAGCAATCTGTGAGGAATGTTGGCCCGGTTAGCGGTGTTGCGAAGTTTACTCCTTGACTAACGCAATGTATGACGCGGTGAGGTACTAACAGGGTCTATTAAAATACACCTTACGCTAACAAACCAAGACAAATTATATCCAATATATTTTTTATTAAATTCGCATAGTGGGGGGGGGGTGGAGTCCAACTGGGTCCACTCGGCAATGGCGGCCACTGATTGGCCTACTGTACCTGCCCCGGGTGATTATGATGATGGAGAATTTGGTGGAATGAAGATTGGCGGGGGAAACCTAAGTACTCGGAGAAAATCTGCCCCAGCGCTACTTTGTCCACCACAAATCCCACTTGATCAGGCCCGGGCTCGAACCCGGGCCGCCGCAGGGACTAACCGCTTGAGCTATGGCGCGCCATTATCCAATATGTTTATGTATGAGATGATGAGAATATATTGCTGTGATAACGAACCTTCAGACTATACAAAACACAGGATGTATTCCAATGACGTTCATTTGCCTACGACAAATTTCAATCGTGCGAGTGTCTCCACATTCGAGAGGCCTACGTTCTAGGAAACTCGCGCGAATCTGGAATCCCCTGATACTGAGAACATAATTCAGTTGAAAAACTATTGTTAGGTTCTTGGTACTGTAAGGTTTCAGTGTGACTATACACTGGTTTTGGATTCGTGATCGGATTTATTGGACTCGTGACCACACTTTACAGCACACTAGTGTCCACAGTCACGTCTTGACTGCTGTTGTTCCGAAGCGGCTTTCAGCGGCTGATGTTCTCTTACTCCGGGTTCCCGAACTGTCCATGGCCTCAGTTACCGCTCACAAAGCCTGAGCCCCAGCAGTTCTCTAACTCACTAACTCACCAATAAACTCTTCACTAAGTGACATGGAGTCACTGTTAGCCTAGCTGTTTTGTCGCCAATCAGTTCGTCTTGGTGCCAAACCCTTTGAGTATCACGAAAAGAGTCTCTTTAAAGGGGGGCGGGCAACTGAACCCTTCCGGTCCATCAAATCGGACATTTACACAACGGATTCGCCCCTCAAATAGTATCAAATATTAAATAATAACATACAACATAACAACGAGCCTCCGAACACCACATCAGCCATTGTGTATATTATATGTCCGTATAAGAATTACATATATTACGATTACAACTGCCAACTTCCAAATACCATCACATATACAACTTTTAACTATACTTTTGTCTATGTAACTGGTTATTTAAGACTTCAACTTTTATTGTAATTTATATTTTATATTCACTCATATCACTTTATAGCACTGTATACACTTGGAAGTTTAGCACTGTATCCTGTATTTGACATGCAATTCAATAACGAAAAGTTTAATGTATTTGCCTGCTGATGGTCTTTTGAAGGCCGAAACATGTAGCAAAATTATCTCCTAGACCTACTTACACGTATTATTGATTGTTGTATTGTGACAGTTTTCTGTAAGAAATAATATATGATACACAACAGGATGCATTCACTGAAAATTAGAAATCTAGGAATTATGTACTGCTTGTTCCTTCGTATTCTGATAACTCATTTGTGGTGTAATCTAGTGACATTCTCAATAGCACAGGCTATGAGGCACGTACGGTAGGTTGATTAGCGAATGTTGAAGCCAAGAACTACAAGTATTCTCCCATATTTACTTGGAGGGCCTAGAAGAAACCCCGAAGAATGTCAGTCAAGATAGCTAAGTACCAGCGCACAGATATTATTCAACCCTGAACCTCCTGAGTACAAAGCAAGAATGCCGTCCGCTCGGCTGCGACGTTATCTGCCTCAGAGTTTCATTAACAAATAATAATTTATTAGATAATTGGTCTTACATGTTTCTGTATAATCACAGTGTCATCTCTGTAGGATAACGTAAGTACTTGTTTGTTTTATGTTTTATCTCCAGACTTTGCTGGTAAATGTCTGGGTTTCGATTTGATACCACATCCTTCGGACATTTTCAAGTGAAAAATTTTAATTTCCATATTTCAAATTCTTGCAAGGGAAAGGGCGTGAAATCACACATGCTGTCTACTAGTTATCCCCGTCAAACAAATCAATTTATTCGTTAAACCCTACATGGTTGACTTGGCGACAGACAGATCGCTTTGTGCATTACACCATATAAAGTATCCTGGCAACCATTAGATGGACAGCACTGACAGAAACATGGATATTTTAGGCCCTTATTATAGTTACCTACCCGTGGAAACAGATAAATGGGCACATGAGCACAATTTGCACTAGGCAGCTTCCAGTATGTTTGTGGATTAGTTCCCAGCTTTGTAGATTTACAAGCCACTCGTCATTCTGTGTATGCAACAGAAAGAGAATTTCACACATACAAAAACCAATAGAGTTCTACAGTCTGTAGGTCAATTCTCTGCATATATTTATTCCTATCTTAATTTACATTGAAGTCATCCGGAAATAAGATCAAATGTGTTTCCCAATATAGTAATATTGCGAATCACGATAAAGAATTAAGGGTGTGAACATTCGATAAAAATAAGGAAAAAGGATGTCTTCTGGGATACGTTCATTCGAAACGTCGGTTTACACAATATCTACACGGCGCCACATCCCAGAAGACAGCATTCTTCATAGTCACAGCCGTGAAAACCCCCACACTTTACATTCGTTAAAAAGATTTTAACAATCACATTATATCAGAATACGTCAAGATTCAAAGTCCTTAGGTCAGACTTTTGGATGTTGTTTGAGAGATAATTAGGAGCAGAAAACGTAAATAAACTGTTGTTCGATTCAACACCTCGTCGAATTGTGCCGCTGTGCCACTTTGTGAGAAAGCAAAATATCTGTCCACACATGTACATGTATGTTACTTTTAACGGAAATGAATTAAAAGCAAAGATTCAAAATACACTGACTCTTTCCGGTTTTAAGTTACATTATGTCTACCACAAATTTTCGATTGAGTAGTTGGCACGCATATACATAGTTTTCCACAATAACTTCTCAGTGTTACCCCTACAACTCGCATGCACGCTCCACAGAGACATCGCAAGGAGTCCCTGACGCGAGCCAGTTATCTAGGTTGACTCCTAGTATCTGCCCCTGCTGCTATGATGTGATATACATGGCGTTCAATGATCGAGGAAACCTCGCAGCAGCGCATAGCGGATCCAACATTTCTCACAGATTACGGCTGTAATTTCCGATATCGGAATGAGTCACTAGCGCTGATAAACGCGCGCTCTCTCGCTAACGTATTAGACCGTCGTGATTATTATCCGTAGCAGAAAAGTCTTCTTGTATGCATCCCCATACGAATAAAATACACCGGGTTCAGGTCAGACGAACATCACCTCCGGCCTATTTATGTATTCAGAAAATGGCCGCTCAACCAATTACGCACTTGGTGTGAACTGTGGGAACGGGCTCCGTCGTCCTGAAACCACATGCCCTCACGTGCATTCTCCGATAAAACGGGTAATAGAGTGTGAAGACTGGTAACTCCACTCTCACCTAATCAGTCTACAACGCCGAATATAAAATGTGACGTTTGTCTGTAACTCTGTGTACAAGCCATCGTCATAATTGGAATGGAAGCTTACTCTGTCCTGGTTGCAGCCCTTGTACAAGCTGTACAGGAGAAAATCATACAATGTACATCAGTCTGCAAGTTGAGAGAGCGCCGTTCACATTCCACCTGACGAGTGCTAGCCATTGGATTGGCATGTACAGCATCTAACACTTTCCTGTTCATTCTGCACATTCTGTCTGTCGCGTCCAACTTGCGCTGGCGACAGTAATGCACGTATTTCTATCAGGGGTGTACAGTTGCAGAACTCATTTATGTTCAGTTGCCTCCTGTGTGCGAGGGACATCTGGTAGGCAGGACAGTTTATACTAAGGGGTGGGCCTTCTCGGCCCTTGCACCGCGACCACAGTGATCTATTGTGCCTCCCCTTCCGATTATCCCCTCAACAATGTAAAACAGATTGTTATCAGTTCGGATTTGAGGTTCTCTGGGCGATGACTATGACCATTACTCTCTTCAGAGAAGCGGAAGGCAAGTATTTACCTGAATCCACGGCGTTACATCCTAGAATATAATAATATCGATAATTTCCGCCGCGAAAACTCAAATTTTACACCTGATAACAAGGTTTACCATATTAATTGCTTGAAACCTGAAAGCTTATATCCGAACTTTACCCTTACACGCTTTTATAGACTGGAATGTCAAGAATACAATATATTTAAATCAGATAATAAAAGTGTATGAATAATACACTGTGAATTAGGATCAACTTATTTTACGTATGTGTATTCTACAGAAGTGTCGGTCACGGTAGCCGAGCGGTCTAAGGCATGCACTGTCTTCGCTCGCTCGGAAGCCGGGACCGTGTGTTCGAATCCCATTCAGGGCATTGATATTTAGTGTTTGTGTGCGTGCGTATTTCTGTGTTTGTGTACAGGTAGAGGCCTTGCGAAGGGTTGATCACTCGCCCAAGGAGTCCTACCGAATATCTAAGAAGTGAAGTGAAAAGGAAAGTTTCATAGAGGTAGGCCAAGGCCCAAATTGGGGCTGCAGCGTCAAAGGAAAAGAAATCTACATAAGCATTCGAAATGTCACAGACCAGCAGTTGTGAATCGGAAGACGCACTCAACATGATTTTAGTTGTTCCGCACCTGGGGAACAAACAACATTCGTGTGCCAAGAATTTTGTAGCAGGCCAAAATTAACTTCAAGAAGGTACCTGTACTATGTACTGATTTATATTAGTTACAAAATGCAGTGCAACGTAGAATCATTTTTTGTTTTTATTTTCGTCCGAGCACTAGGGAAGGGGCACAACAAATCCTATAGACACGCATTTCTTTTGTGGAAGACCGAGGATTAAACTAGATCATTCATTAATGTGAGGTGACGTGACAAGTCTAGCCGAGCCGAGCTGAGCCGCTCAACGAGGTCATAACATCGCGGAACGAACAAGTGAGAGATACATGAAAGGAGCCATTTCAAGGTGGTAATGTGGAATGATTGATGACAATAAAGTGATGTTAAACCTGTTACCTTACTGGGACCCCAATTAAGAGAGCTAGGATTTATTCCTTTAGTCGTTTGACTAACTGGCCTCTTTTACTATTACTTACAGCCTAATTCATTGATTTTACTTTTTGTTATTTTAGGAAAAAATATTTTAAGTATTTCTCAATTCATCTCTTTAAACAAAATTTGCTTTTGCTACATGCAGCCTAGTTGGTTGAGGTACTATGCTACAAGTCGGAAGGTCGCGGGATCGAATCCCGATGAGGTGGATTTTTTCAATTTACCTAATCCTTCCAGCCGCACTATGGCCATGGGGACGACTCAGCCTCTAACAGAAATGAGTACCAGGAATATTCCTGGGGGTTAAGGGCGGCCGGCGCGTAAGGCTGACCTCACCGCCATCTGTGAACCGACTGTTTAGAAAATGTGGGAGCTTCAACATCTCACAACCCCATGGACCTCCACGGCCTGTTACAGGAAAACCTTTACCTTTATTTACTTTTACATGAATTTCAAAAGAATGTTTAATATGATGTCTGACTTTGTTCTTTCTTTTGTATGTATTTCCGTACTTTATCAAAAACTTGGAACGAGTTAAAATTGTTTTATCTAAAACTCTGATTTGCTATCTATATTCCCGAAGCCGATCTGAAAGCAATCTCATGAAAATCAGATACTGAATAGCATTTTAATATATACTTGATTACGCCTGAGTGTTTAATAAATTTCAGTGAGTGTATTTCGTAAGGTTTACATGTTATTACATTCATGCGAGTCTCATCTTATGCAATACGGTTTTAAAAGTCAGATATAAACCGGTGATACTGCGCTGTGCTCTCCATGGGTTCCCTCTTAATATCTAGCAGAAATTATGTTGTATTTTATTTGTGGTTCAGGTAACGATGTCAGTAGGTCACATTATTCGTATATAGCGGAGATAATTATATCATATTCATTCATTTTGTGGGTTATTTTGCGATACTGCTGGTAGTCAGACTTGAAGTCTCGTCGCCAGAATGCAGGGCAAAATAAAACGTAACGATAGCTAACAGATCCTTCGAAAATGTGGCAAAATGGAAATATTTGGGAACGACAGTATAAAAACAAAATTTAATTCAGAGAATTATAAAAGGTTATCAGCTCCGTCCAGCGTAATTTTTTTTAATCTTACATCCTTGACATGTTTCGGTCTGAGAGACCATCTTCAGAAGAATATATAAATACAGGCGGAAACTACTATTACAATGTGATTTGTCAATATCAATACATACATACATACATACAATATCATCAAAATAAAATGAACATAAAATCTGTTCCTCTAACAAGTACAGCGACGTGCATGAATACATTAAAATATTTATAAATTATTATAATTAGTTTGTTTACAGGTGTGGTTTAAAAAATTTTGTTAAGATTTAGAACCAATTTGGTTCGTATCCTTTGTACTGCCTCTCTTTAAAGGAAGATGAGTGTCTACCATCTCGTGGTTCCGTTGTTTGACGAACAGGACTTTAGTGTCGTCCTGTTGTTCGGGCCGCGTTGTGTTGCTATACTTCTGAAGATGATCTCTCAGACCGAAACATGTCAAGGATGAAAGATTAAAAAAACAACGATCACACTGGACGGAGCTGATAATCTTTTATAATATTGCTAGTGTGACGGACCAAGATGAACCAAATAAAATTTAATTCAGAGAAATTCGAGAGTCGATTAAATATGGATTTGTTGCAATTCAGTTCATAACCATTCGTCTTCTCGTTTGGTGTCTTAAAACGTAACAATTAAAACACACAAGACTATAATTTTGCCTGTGGTTTTGTATTAGTATGAAACTTGGTCTCTGACATTAACTGAGGGCGACTGAGAACAGGTTGGTGCGCACTCGAGACGTATTGGAGAAAACAGCAATATGAGACGCTCTTGTATGCTTCGCAAAATATAATTCGAATTACCAAGTAGGATAAGATGAGCAGGGCATGTAGCACGGATTGAGACAAGCCGAATTTCTCCAGGGTTTGGGAGGTAAGGCCGGTAGGCGAAACTCCACTGGGAATACCTAGACGTATGTGGGTAGATAATATTAAAATGGATCTTAGATAAACAGGATGGGGGTATGGACTGAATTGATCTGACTTAGGATAGGGACTAGTGGCGGGCTCTCGCGAACATGATAATGAACCTTCGGGTTCCATTAAATATTGATAAATTCTTAAGTAGCTGAGCGACCTGCAACTTCTCAAGAAGGACTCGGCTCCACGAAGTACGGAAGTAAATTAGTTAGTTAGTTAGTTAGTCAGTCAGTGGTTAAACTATACGAATGACTGTTGCGCCTTTTCACGCTGGTTCGCTCGCGGATTTCTTCTTGTCTTCTACCCTGAATATGGAGGCGATACGTTCCTCCGAAACGTCGGTTAACACAATATCTACACGGCGCCACATCCCATAAGACTGCTTTCTTCAACGTGGCTATTGTTTTCCATCCTCCCTACTCGCCTCCTGTGATTTCCCTTTGTTTCCCAGACTGAAACTGAAGGGACGTTTCGGAACAGTGTCTGACATCCGAAGGAATCACAAGCTGTACTCGACAGCATTAAGGTAAATAACTTCCACGGTGCTTTTGAAGCAGGGAAAAAAAAGCTGGGATCACTGCATGTGTTCCTAAGGAGACTATTTTGAAGGAGATGGCAGCCGAAATTGAGTAAGTTAAGCCAGCGTTTATTTCTTTACCTAGTCCGGGAACTTTCCGATAGTATAGCAGTGCATTCTCCTACGCTGCAATGCCGTGCTATGGAAGAAGCCCATACCTCCTCATACTTCGCATTGCGCTGTCCTCATTCGCAGTTTCCTTTCTTAAGGGAGAAAGGAGGTTAATTAGATTATAATGCAGCTTATGTCGGTGTCCCTTTTAACCAGTTAACTGATTTTTACGAACATCGGTGTGGAAGCTATGTAACTGGAGGTCACCTTGACCTAGTAATTTTCAATTACCTACGACGATTAATAGCAACATGGCAAACGCATAAGCCTGTCATGCTCAAATTAATATTTCGCCCTGAAAGTAAGCAGACTTCCTATGGCAACAATTCTTGCAAAAAATGTAACTTTTGTTAATACTGTATTTAAGCATCCTGTTGCATTAATATGGAAAACCGCATAATGAGGAGCTTCATAACTTGTACTCTTCTCCAAGTATAATTAGAATGATCAAGTCAAGGAGGATGAGGTGGGCAGGGTATGTAGCACGAATGGGGGAGACGAGGAATGCGTAGAGGATATTGGTGGGAAAGCCAGAAGGAAAGCGACCACTGGGAAGACCAAGGCGTAGGTGGGTGTACAATATTAAAACGGATCTTAGATAGGATGGGATGGTATGGATTGGATTGATCTGGCTCAGGATAGGGACCGCTGTAGGGCTGTTGTGAACACAGTAATGAACCTTTGGCTTCCATAAAATGTTGGGAAATTCTTGAGTAGCTACAGAATTGGCGGCTCTTCCAGAAGGGCTCAGTTCCATGGTTAAGTAAGTAAGTTGCATCAATATGCTCTTCATTCACACACTTTACTTCCGCCCACAATGCAACACGTTTATTATCTCCTTCTCCTCCTCGATACATGTATACTGCCGAAACATGTAGTGAGGAGGAGAATAAGACAATAAACGTGTTGCATTGTGGGTGGAAGTACTATAGTGTGTGAATAAAGAGTAAGCTACCCCTGTAAGAGGCCGTGAAGGCCCATAGAGTTGTGAGATCCGGCAGTTCTTACGCTTGGGGAGAGAACTACTGCCTTACTAGTTCTACATTATTCCCATCGGAAAGCCTATTTGCAATATTACAGCTGTTCTCGCAGTCTGCTGATTGCACCATGGCTGCATGCTCGGTTTACGGACAGCTCAGGACGCATTGCAGTGCCATGCCACCTGTTATACTGATCATGCGCAATGGGAATTCGGATTGAATTACTAAGTGCTACCCGCGGAAGAGTTTGAGTAGCACTGTTGTTGCTTTGAAATTGTTAATTGTTAATCACAGAACACACCACCATTTTTTTTAATTCTTCTTTTTTCTCAAAACATATTATATATATATATGCCCAATTCTTTGTGTGTAAAACACATCTACATGGGAACCAGAGCTTTGAGATCAGCTCAAATAATTGTTAACTCTGGCAGGTACCTTTTGGTATTATTCTTCCTTGACTTGTTATCTCTTCTGCTGTATGTACTTTCAGTAAATTCCTTAATAACGTGACTCTGCCAAACACATTTTCTTTCGAAGAAAGCAGTCTTCTGGGATTTGGCACCTTGTATAAGTGGTGTTAACCGACGTTTCGGAGGAAAATCTTACACATTTTCTTTCCCCCTCTCGCTCCTACTTTGGAACACAGGGCTGATTTCTCAGTTTCTTGATCATTTTACAAGGGGTAGGACTCCTTGGACGGGTGATCAGCTCGTCGCAAGGCTTCTACCTAAACACAGGACAATACAAACACAGAAAAAGGCACACACACAAAACATCTATGCCTTGTGTGGGATTCGAACGCACGATCCCGGGTTCCGAGAGAGCGAAGACAGTACATGCTTTAAACCGCTCGGCTACCGTGACCGGCAGAAACTATTTAGCACATACTAAATTTTTGAATAATTTAAGTACGAATGTTATTGTTGTTGTTAATGCTTTTATGATTGTTAATGTTATTAATATTATTACTGATTATACGGTATATCAGCAACGACTTGCTGCGCAGTTTCACGTGGTATCGATTATGCTGTCGAGGGGAGATCACCGGGCAAGTGCTTCCTAAATCCTTCATGTACGGCACAGGAGCACAGTATGAGTACAGTACATCGCTCCGACAGCCAAGTTCTGCGCCAGGACGGAGTCGTATCCTATCGCACTGCTAAATTCTATATACAAATCCAATTTGTAGGCAGTTGAGTGATATGAACATTGGGTTGTATAACGATTCCAGTTGTAAGTATTGATTTCAAATGACTACGAAGAAATCTAGCTCAGCGGTAACACACCTGAATTGTATATTGATGGAAGCAGCTTCAAAACTCGGCGCGGTACTGCACTTTCTAACTAAAGTTTATCAGTGATTTTCTTCGGTCTCTAGGCGAATTCCTTAAAATCTGTCTGGACCGCTTTCTCCTCATATTATATCCCCCACTTTCAACCATATTTTTTTTATTGTTAGTGGGGTGGGACTAAGTCCCTTGTACTGCGGCCACTTCTGGCCTATTGTACCAGCCCCAGATGATAGGTGAGGGTGATTGTGGAGCAATTTGTGGAATGAAGATTGACAGGGGAAACCGAAATACTCGGAGAAAACTTGCCCCAGCGCCACTTTGTTCACCACAAATCCCACTTGACCAGACCTGGCATCGAACCCGGGCCGCCGTGGTGGGAAGCCAACGACTAACCGCTTGAGCTACGGTGCGGCCAAGCGTTGGCGTTACTCCTCTTAAAAATGAGACGCCACGTGTCGTCCCTCAATGGTGAAGTTAGTCTAGTCGTGTTAGGCCGCGCCATAGCTCAAGGAACGAAGGACCTCCCAAGTTCTAACCGTGACATTCGCTAACTACGAATATGAAATTCCGACATTAAATAACCACCAAATGTCTACACTGACACAGCCACGACTCACGCCATTGTGGATGAAGTGATGCGTTTTATGATGGTCTAGCCTTTATTTTTTCCACGTTGTTTCTGTTTTCTCCCTTTCGGTTTATTGCGGTTTTAAACTGCCACCTCATCAGCGGTTCACTTTTACTCGTGGTCTGCAGTTCACAGTACTATTTAATATATCTTTGTATTGTTTTATCTGCATGTGTGACATGAACGGGCTAGTAGCCGTATATGCTATCTAGTGCCAAGCTGGCTGACGACTATGTGCGCAGAATCGGTTCTGGTACATGTGACTTGATGTGTATAAAGAGTGTCCTGATGAAAGCTATCCAAAATAAAATCGTTATATCTCAGAAAGAATTTATTATACACATTAATGGGTTACACCATTACAAAGGGAAACTATCAAAGTTTTTCTTCTGCGTGTATAACTTTCTCAATAAATTTAAATGTGGGCTCCATTGGTGGCACGACAAATGTCCAGGCTTGAAGCATGTTTGGTGGTACCGTAGCGACAGCGTACCTTATGCGGGCTTTCAGGTGATGAAGTTCTTTGATCTTAACCTGGTAGACAATGTTCTTCACATACTTACTTACTTACTTACTCATGGAGCTGAGCCCTTCCGGAGGAGCCGCCAATTCTGCAGCTACTCAAGAATTTCCCAGCATTTTATGGAACCCGAAAGTTTATCACCGTGTTCACAAGAGCCCTCCACTGGTCACTATCCTGAGCCAGATTTATCCAATCCATCCCATCCCATCCTATCTCTCTAAGATCCATTCTAATATTGTCCATCCACCTACGCCTTGGTCTTCCCAGTGGTCTCTTTCCTTCTGGCTTTCCCACCAATATCCTATACGCATTCGTCTCCCCCATTCGTGCTACATGACCTGCCCACCTCATCCTCCTTGGCTTGACCATTCTAATTATACTTGGAGAAGTGTACAAGTTATGACATAACCCAAGGAAAATCTACTGGGGTTAAATCTGGCGACCTAGGAGGCCAAACAATAGGTTCATCTATGCCGATCCATCTCCTAGCCATCTCTCTGTCCATGTGATTCCTAAAATGGCGGTAGAAATGTGGAGGGGCTTCCGCGTAAACCGGGCACGAAAAAAGTTTTCCTTTCCGATGACATAAACCGGATACGTGTATGACAATTAGTTTCCGAGATATACATTTTTTGTTTTGGATACCTTTCATTCGGACACTCTGTATTATTTCAACCCCAAAGCCGTTGTACTCCGTTTTACATGAACCCACCTACTGGTACATAGCTGCAACACTAATAAAGGCCTAACAGACAAATACTCGTTTTCAGATAAAGACTTCATTCTTCTTCTTCTTGTGCTTCAATTCCTGTTATTCCCACTTGCAGCTTAGGGCATCCTAGAAACGCTTCGTTTCACTTCAGTTTCTTAATCTAAGACGGTCGGTAGGACTCCTCGGACGAGAGATTAGTCTGTCGCAAGGCCGCTACCGATCACAAGCACAAAATAAACACAGATATCCATGCCTCGAGTGGGATTCGAAACCACGATCCCAGTGTTGAGCGGGCGAAGACATTTCATGCCTTAGAACGCGACGTCATTACATGGAATA
Source organism: Cryptotermes secundus (assembly GCF_002891405.2). Lineage (NCBI taxonomy): Eukaryota > Metazoa > Arthropoda > Insecta > Blattodea > Kalotermitidae > Cryptotermes > Cryptotermes secundus. The sequence continues at coordinate 1,442,232 of NW_019726221.1, forward strand.
TTTAACTTGTTGCTTCTAGTGACGTGAGTTAAAAAGCAAACAAACAACGGGCAACTGTCAGGAACAGTTGGGGATATAAATATAATTTTACTTCTTGGTGACATCCAGAACGTTAATATTTCGTAACATACGTGCCGCTTCTGTGCTTGACACTGCTTGTCGAGCATAAAGCAGTCCATGTTTCCAACTTCTGTGACGCATTTTCCTTACCCAGCCCATCTGCTGAACAGCATCTGCCAACGCCACTATGGATCATTCAGTGGATATAAGGTTCACGTCTATTCAATCATGACCTTAACAAGGGAATGTGGGATTTTATAAATTTTGCAGAGTCTGAATGTGCGAAGCAAGAACAGAGATCCTCGAAACTTACTTCGTCTGATTTTGTTGAGTAAAGAAACGGAATATTTCTGTGCGATGAAGCTGAGCTTCTCTTCAAAATATCGGGCATTTCTATGGCGACGAAGTTGAGCTTCTCTTCAAAATACCGGGCATTTCTATGGCGATTAAGCTGAGCTTCTCTTCAAAATACCGGGCATTTCTATGGCCTGGAGTTACTACGAACATGCACCAAGCAAGGCATGAGTGAGCGAAAATGTCTCACAATGGCTACAGAATGAGGCGAAAACTTATTCATGTTTCAGCTGAATTCAACCTGAATTTCATGATTAAAGCGGAATTATTCAAGGGATAACTGAAATTAAACTCCTTTATTAAGTTCAATATAGGGCCGCGCCATAGCTCAAGCGGTTAGTCGCTGGCTTCCCACCGCGGCAGCCCGGATTCGTTCCCGGGTCTGGTCAAGTGGGATTAGGTTTTCTCCGAGTACTTCGGTTTCCACTGCCAATCTTCATTCCACCAATTGCTCCACAATCACCCTCACCTACCATCTGGGGCTGGTACAATAGGCCAGAAGTGGCCGCAGTACAAGAGACTTAGTCCCACCCCACTAGCAATAAAAAAATATAAAAAAAGTTCAATATAGCACGTAGTGACAAACAAACGCAATTCCTAGGCAACGAATAGACCCGCTAACGAATATTCTAGCTAACAAGGGAAACAGAACCCTTCGACAAGGTGTTCTCTCAGCGGTACGCTACGATCTACTTAAGAAGGCAGACTGCGACCCTACGACGGTAATAAATGCGCTACTCGTGTGGAGGCGTGTTCGAATACCTCCACCGTGACCCTGCGAGTCGTAGAAGGCGACGAAAATGAAAGTCTCAAATCCGAGACAGTAATATATGGTCTCGAGTACCAAGGGACTCAGACCCGAGAAAGACTGCGCTGGCAAGGACCAGCAGCATATAGAAAAGACAGACCAATCCTCTCGTCAGAGAGGGCTCCCACAAAAAAATCAAGACCGTAACTGCCAAACATTAACAAATATCTGCACATAAGCCTTAGATGGGGCTCGACACCAAGACTTATTGACTGACTGACCGTCAGTAGCAGTGTGACTTTGACATATTGAACAGTAGAGTTCAGATCCGAGAAGAGATAAGAAAAGAGCCCAAGAGCAAAGACGCTCCACCGAGAAAGTGGTGTAAGAGAATAACCGCTGAAGAGGAAACGCGAGAGACGACGGACTAATCACGTCGCTTCGTCCGAAAGGGCGTTACTTTGAGAGTGATTGTAATTGTGAGTGTAAACGAGTAATTCTCCAATAAACAGCGTCGTCTAAAGCCGGAACTCATTAATTATTTGTCACAGAACCCCGGACATGTGACAATATTATCATGAACCACTAACAGTGAACCTTCTTTGGGCGAGATATCCGTACGTATGAATCTTCTTGCAACTATACGAATGCCCGTCAGTAATATTCACGTACTTAAATTCATATCCCGGATGTAAGAAGATACACGTTACAATTTTGATTGTTTGATAATTTATACGCTTTATCTTTGGGTCACGCGGTAGCGTAGTTGGTTGAAGCACTATGCTACAAGCTGGAAAGTCTCTGGTTCGAATTCAAATGAGGTCATTGGATTTTTTCAATTTACCTCATTCTTCCAGCCGCACTATGGTTCTGGTTCGACTCAGCCTCTAACAGAAATGAGTAACAGGAATCTTCCTGGAATGTTCTTGGGGGTATAGGGTGGCCGGCGCGTAAGGCTGACCTTTCCGCCATCTTTGAGCCGATTGTCTAGAAAATGTCGGAGCCTCAACGTCTCACAACCCTATGGGCCTCCACGGCCTGTTACAGGGATACATTTACTTTACTTTTCACTGGTGCATTTCAGGTTATTAACATTAGCTAAGCACAGTTTTTCGGTTCTAAACTGGTCGAATTCCGCCGTGTGGGAAGGTTCGAATATTTGATGACCCTATCTTTACTGATTAATTAAAGGAAAAAATAAGTTACAATGAACAGATACATCAAATTTCGAAGAGATGTACGAGTGGGATCTAATTTTTATTACTGTGCTCTAATGTTGTAATTTGCTTAGTTGCTGCTTTTACTTACGAATGATTAGTAGGGAATAAACATAAAGCGTAAAGGTAAAGATATCTCTGTAACAGGCCATGGAGGCCCATAGGGTTGTGAGAAGTTGAGGTTCCCACATTATCTAGACAATCGGCTGATAGATGGCGGCAAGTTTGTCAGCCTTACGCACCGGCCGCGCTTTACTCCCCATGAAATTTATTTAATTAATTCCTGGTACTCATTTCTGTTAGAGGCCGAGTCGACCCCAGGGCCATAGTGCCGCTGGAAGGATTAGGTCAATTGAAAAAATCCAATGCCCTCATCGAGACTTGAACCCGCGATCTTCCGGCTTGTAGCATAGTGTCTCAACCAACTACGCTACCGCGTAATACAAAAATAAGTAATAGAAGTCCATAAAGTGTAATTATTTCAACAGAAGGAAGCAAAAGTCTTGTTTTTACATGTTTCAACCACTACTGGCCTTCACCCCAAGGCACAGCCAACACCATAAGGGAACTACTTTACATGTGTTGTTATTATGTCACCTTAAAGTATAATATTTACAGAAATTGAGACCAATAGATAATGCAGTTAAGTAAGTTGCGAATATCAAGAATAACTGGTTAAATCTAATTAAAAATAAGTTACATGGTCTTGTTTAGTGGACACAAGGATGAAATGACGGTCTTTCTTCTATTGCTCTTTACCAACTGCTACACTGCAGGCCGTATGTCCGTATTTGTGGTGGCGTTGTATGCAATCTAGTGAAGTACGTGGGTGTGTGTGTGTGTGACGCCCCGTGGCCCACCCATTTATTGCACTGCTGGTTATGCCAATTAACGTCCGTGCTAAATGAATCTACATATCTATTTCATGATAGACTTCATTTAATTAGTACCACCTGTGTACACAACGACCGCCTCTGTGGTCTAGTGGTCAGAGTTTCTTGCTACAGATGAAGGGTCCCGGGTTAGATTCCCAGCGCTACCAGATTCTTTGAGAAGTAGTGGGTCTGGAACGGGGTCCACTTAGCCTCATGAGGATAACTGAAGAGCTAATTGAATGGAAAAGTTGCGGCTCCGGTCTAGAAGAAAGAGATTATCGGCCGTGGGGATCCGTTGCGCTGACCACGCGACACCCTCTATCCGCTAAAGTTGGCACTAACTTCGCCGACAAGCGGCGGTCACTCGGTCGCTATAGTTCGCTTGCGGACAACCGCCAACGGAGTTTGTTTTGTGTACACAACAGCCATTTATTACAATTTCAGTTGTTTTAATTAAGGCTGCTGAATGACATGCAAACTGATGTTAACAAGGAAATGCCTTCACCAACAACTCAGCAGCTTCTGGGTCCCTAAGATCCGTGACCCGCGCTACTTGATTTCACACATCATGCAGGATTACGTGTTGCACATACTGGTTTGTAACAGAAACTCCTAATGTGAATTCGCCAATGGGCACGCTTACAACAATTATTATTCATGTACGATATTTACTACTAGACTAATTTATTTGGTACTATGTGGCATAATTTTATTCTTTATTCCTATTACATGTTTTCCTAACAAATCAACATTGGAATAAATAAAGTACTGATGTAGAACATTCGGTTATATCCCCCCCATAGATTTTCCTGGTGGCGTGGAAAAACTACCACATTATCACTTTTTCTGGATAGTCTCTTTCCAAAAACAGAGATACCATATATGCGTAATTAGAGTCAGTGAGCAGAGGAATATCCTACATGAAATAAGAAAACGGAAGGCTAATTGGATTGGTCATGTTTTACGCAGAAACTGGCTTCTAAAAGAAGCTATCGAAGGAAAGATAGATGGGCGGATAGAAGTGACAAGAAGACGAGGAAGAAGACGTAAGAAGATGCTGGATGACCTTGGGGACAGAAGAGGATACTGGCATTTGAAGGAGAAAGCTCTAGATCGCATTAAGTGGAGGAATTGTTTTGAAAGAGACTGTGGACCTGTCGTCTTGACAGATTACTGATGATGATGATGTATACTAGAATAACATTAAAAAACAGTGACGTCAAGACATCCCATGATTTTAATCCCTTACGAAGTATAAACCCACCAGATTTTTACAATTAATCCTAATAAAGTTCTTGATTCCGAAACCTACTAACGTGCCCGTTTAGAAAATCCCCCTTTTCATTTTCAGAAACAATTCTGTTGTACGTCCTGGCTACTTAACATTTAATGTCTATAGTTTACTGGACTCAAACACACGTCATTTTTGCGCCAGAAATCTGGAACTTCGCACACATAAAACTGTAGAACAGTATTCATAAACATTCGAACAAATAACACTTCATAATAAAATGAATAAAAACAAGAATACACATCATAACAAGCTTACGTAAGAATTTTGCCTGCTTGTCTTGGCATGCCAGCCGTGTTCTCGGATAGGACAAGCACAGGACCCATGTGTTATTAGCATACTTCCCTTAATCCTATTGGCCTACAGTCCTATGGTACCACCGTCCTCTTTCTTCATCCTTCCCGCAATATAAATGCATGTGGAGGCTTCGACAATTCGTGACTGAACGTGCCAAAACGATACACGGCCTTCAGATAATCTGTCAAAACATGCAACGCTAAGCAAGAAATAAAACCAAATAAATCCGCGTTCAGATCATTATATTTCGATTAGATCGAAGCATCGAAGAAGCGTTGGCGTTTTTTTTATTGCTAGTGGGGTGGGACTAAGTCCCTTGTACTGCGGCCACTTCTGGCCTATTGTACCAGCCCCAGATGATAGGTGAGGGTGATTGTGGAGCAATTGGTGGAATGAAGATTGGCGAAGTACTCGGAGAAAACCTGCCCAAGCGCCACTTTGTCCACCACAAATCCCACTTGATCAGACCCCGGGATCGAACCCGGGCCGCCGTGGTGGGAAACCAACGACTAACCGCTTGAGCTATGGCGCGGCCAAGCGTTGGCGTTATTCCTCTTAAAAATGCTGATCTGCTGTTAAAACGTCATGGGGACCCATAAAACAATCACGACTGCACATGATACTAATGTCGGTAATGTTATTCGGATTTTTATTTATTACAGAATCAACATTAATCCCTTCTACGAAAAATTCCGCAACACAGTTCTATAGTCCGTGTGTCACCTTGACTCAAGGTCTGTTAGATTTGAATGTTTCGAAACTGCTTTAGGGAGTTTCTGACATCGCTCCGATAGCTTCGCTACGTGAAAGTAAATATCACAGACGTGTCGGCTAATGGTCAGCCACAAAAATAATGTGTTTGTGTTTCTTAAATTTGCTTTGAACAATCTACATGTCCGTGGAACATTTAAGTCAGGTAACATTTTCGGGATGCATCTGAATAAATATACCAAATTATGGCGAAACTCGACCTAAATTTGCAAATTTAAAACTTCCAAGCTTCCCTTTTAATTCTCATTCTGTATGCTAAAATATTGTCACGTAATCTATTGCGCTGTGACTAATAATAACGGGTTGTGGATTTAATTTATTAACACCTTCTTCACAATCACTCGTGATCACAATCAATTACAATAACTCACAATCAATCTTCAACCGAACCCTTCTTCCCTGATCAAAATAGGAAAATTAGGAGCAGTAAACAAAAGACAGATATCGGAAAATATTACTTTGTAAATAGGACTATGTAGATCTGGAACCTGCAGATGTTTTAGGGATCCTCTCCTGTAAGCCAAGTAATTTTAGGAAAAGCGTTTGGAAAATGGTAATTAAGGCGAAGTGAAGGTGTGGGGGAACTCATCCAAAAATGCAGTGAAGTGAAGTGGAGGCGAAGGGAAGTAAACTGTGGAAGGGATGCGAAGAGTGCCTAAGTCTAGTGAAGTGAAATGAAGGGGAAGTCATGGTGAAATGTAAGTGCATTAGTTCATGACATTATGTATTTCATTACTGTTACTATTTTGTGTAGAGTATGTTTATTTTTTATTTATATTAATTTATATAATTGTCGTAACTATATTTGTTGTAGTTGTAATTGTATTTGCATTGTATTCATTGCGTGTAGTGTGTCATGAAACGAGAGTGTTCGCTGTGACTACCTGCTTACTTCTGTTATATGTTTAGAAGACAACTAGAACGAGACCTAGCTCAGTGTAAATACAGGCCACGCCCACATATACAGGCACACATAAATTCACGATTATCGGACCGCTGAGATCACATCTTACGAAAGTATATCAGTCATGCTGACAACAGGTTCACGTGAGGTCTGAGGCAAAATTTCCTTTGGAGATTCTTCTCATTGTTTTCTGTTCCACGTTTACAATTCTGGATTCTGATCTACCTAATCTGTATGACTTTATCCATTTAAGAGTGGTGAAAATTAAAAATAAAAAGTGATTGAAAAAATCTAACAATCTGGAATGATCTTTGCCTAAGTGGGGGTACAATGTTAAGATGTATTTTAGAAAAGGGTACGAGGGAGTGGACTGGATTCATCTGACTCAGGATAGGGACCAGTAGCAAGTTCTTAGGAATACACTAAGGAACTTCGGGTTTCATTAAATGTCACGAAACGATTTCGCTAGATAAGTAACCGCCTGTTCCCTAGAGTTTATTGTTCCTCAAGAGTGCCCTATTATAATAATAATATTATTTTTTTTGTTTTTCTTATTTATTATGTTTTGCTGTATATTTTTGGATTTTATCCTAGTCTGATATATAGGACACATTGCCATTGAAAGAGCATCAATCTACAATTTCATCAAGTGAGTTTCGAAAAAAGGAGAATCATCATAAGACTGAAAGAGAGTAACAGTCTCTTGACCCACTTTACAGGACAAATACAAATTTCGTCTGATGACAAAATGTGTAACTTGCTATTAACCTTTCAGAAAACAGAAACTGTGATCTATGTGACCCCCCATTACACAAGCTACGAGAAGGCGTTGGAAGCGGCCTGTTCTCTAGCTGCTCGCTGGGTGAAAGCGGCTGATTATGAGGGAGAAGGGGAGCATGGTTCCACTGGAGGATGTTACTCCATTTCTAACTGCCTAACAGTTGATTCTAACAGCGAAAAGTAGTACTGATATCGAATCACTTGCGTGAAGGCGATATAGCAGCATTAAAGGCAACCTGTTTACGAAATATTTGAAACAGGGGCGGGGGGCGGGGGGTGAAATTTAAAACTGACAGGTTACCTTCAAGATTCCGAATCTCTAGTTAAAAGTGGATAATGTAGTTTTCTTGGACTTGAGGTTCTCACAGTGGTGACTACAAATAATGAATGCGATGCTTTGTAGTCCGGTAGTAATTTACCGTGGTAGATAATGTCCATGACGTGTTTGTATTGACCGTCTTCTAGTGCACACAATCTCACATGTCACTTCACTACATGTTTCGGCATCACTGTGCCATCCTCAGGTGTGTTATTTACGTTAAACTACTGCACTGCTCGCCATCATGTGTCGTTTATAAAATGATTTAAAATGTATATTCGTCATGTACTATAATAAAATTTATATATAAAAATTTGTTAAGATTTATCATCTTATACGTTGCATAATATATAATATTCCTAATACAGCTCTTGTTAGTTATATTTACTTACTTACTCATGGAGCTGAGCCCTTCTTGAGGATGCGCCAATTGTGCAGCTACTCAAGAATTTCCCAGAATTTTATGGAACCCGAAGGTTCATTACCGTGTTCACAAGAGCCCTTCACTGGTCCCTATCCTGAGTCAGAACAATCCAATCCATACCATCCCAACCTATTTCTCTACGATCCATTTTAATATTGTCCCTCCACCTACGCCTTGGTATCCCCAGTGGTCTATTTCCTTCTAGCATTCCCACCAATATCCTACATGCATTCCTCTTCTCCACCATTTGTGCTACATGTCCAGCCCACCTCATCCTCCTTGACTTGAGCATTCTAATTATACTTGGAGAAGAGTACAAGCTATGAAGCTCCTTATTATGCAGTTTTCTCCAATCTCCTGTCACTTCATCTCTTAGTTATATTTTATAAGCACAATTAAAAACGAAGCATATAAATTAAAAATGTAAAATGTGGCGAATGGAAATCTGGTAACAATTTGCCACTAATTCTGCTTCAGCAGTGGGGTTTACAACTTGTTTTGCACCAATATGGCACGCATGTTGTTAACCCAACCCAGAAGCTATGCAGAAATCACAAAGCGAAATTTAACCCAAACAGAAGAAACAGCCAACATACTAGCAAAATTCCTAGACGAATTCAAAAATGTAATTCAACAATTGCCGGTTACGGTAGCCGAGCGGTCTATGGCATGCACTGTCTTTGCTCGCTCGGAAGCCGGGATCGTGGGTTTGTTTGTGGATGTTTGTGTGCGTTTTTCTGTGTTTGTCTACAGGTAGAGGCCTTGCGACGAACTGATCACTCGCCCAAGGAGTCCTACCGTATGTCTAAGATCGAGAAAAACCGAAGTGAACGGAGTTCATGGAGGTAGGCCTAGGCCCACTGGGGCTGTAGTGCCAAGGGGGGAAAAAAAATTCAACAATTATTACAACAAAATACTATGGTACTAACCGTGCTAACAACACTCGTTACAAAGCGAAATAAATGGCCAAATTCCTAAGAATAGCCCAGTGGAACGCCAATGGACTCCCAAATCATCAAGGAGATATAAAAACATTTCTAAACATAAACTCAATCGACATCCTGCTAATCAGCGAAACCCACTTCGCCAGCAGAAGCCACTTCAATATCCCCAAATACAAGCTTTACCACACAAACCACCCCGAAGACACAGCCCACGGAGGCACTGCAATCCTAAACAAAGAAAAAATCCAACATTATGAACTACCAAAATATGAAAAACATTTACGTAACAAAAGTCTTCCGAGAAAACAGCACCAAGTACTTAACAAACTAGAAAATTACTCCAACGCACTTCTTCAACCACTACTTCAACCTCATGAAAATCGAAGACTCAAAAGAAGTTGGCCATCAGATCTAACGAACTGAGGAAAACATCACTGGATGTTTATCCCGCACACGGAATGAAGAGTGTACAATAGTTATTAAACTGTACAAGAATCAGCACATTCACTTATAGATTGTACAGTCTGATTCTCAATAAAGAAAGAAAAAAAGTATGCTGTTACGTCGTGTTTTCTTTTCTAAGAAAGACTGTTCAGTCGTATGGATTACTTGAAGAAGCAATTCAAAGAGAAGTCAAATGTAAAGTCAAATAGCGTTACGGTTTGTTTCATGCCACTTAATGCAGGACCATGCGGCGTGTACTTCAATAATTTTACATAATATTACACGCGAATTACTGTTGTGTTTCGTGTCTCAACAGAAATCATGGAACAAGTATAAAAGAGACAGACATGTACACTGTAAACATGACATTGCGCAATTAGTCACGCCACATGGTTCGAGCGGGGAACAAAGAACTAAACACTAGTAACCATATTAGAATGCCAGGTGCAATGAAAAAAAAAAGGCTCCCTGGCTTAATGCGTAGGTAATTTCAATTATTGCTCTTTTACATTTCGTTTCTTTATGTAATGCCCATGCATACCACGTGCCTGTTAACCATGAAATTATTAGACAGCCGGACTGCGGTGCAACTTGCGCACTATAGCAATGCTCTGTGGGGCTATTCAGAACGGCAATGCCTTCTGAAGTCTGAACAATGCAGCAGTGGTTGTCTGTGGATGTGGCTGGTCGCGGCCGCGGCCGCGTAAAACTCTTTCGATCGATACCGAATTCTCTGGAACTTGCCATGGTGTAATCGTTTTACATTTCAGCCTCATTCCAAATGTTGCCCACCTGCTACGGCTGAATTCGTGCCTAAACGAAATTACTGGGCACCATTACTGAGAATTTTTACGTAACAGAACTTCTGCTTCTTCTGCTGTTGCTCCTACTTCGAGCATAGGGCATCCATGAAAAACTAGTTTCACTTCATGTAAGTTTTGAGGTTTTCACGGCGATGACTATGAACAAAGTCGTCTTCTGGGTTCTGGCGCCGTGTATTCGTCGTTTTGGCTGATGTTTCGGAGGAACGTATCGCCTCCATCTTCAGAGCAGGTGAATGGCTTGTGAATGCAGAAAGCAGTAGCTCCGAAACGTCAGCCAAAACGAAGAATACACGGCGCCAAAACCCAGAAGACGACTTTCTTCATAGTTTCACTTCAGTTTGTAATTTCAGGTTGCAACCAAGGTGCCAATAAATCCAATGATCCGTACCAGAACCCGTCATTTTTGTCAGGCGTACCATCCTACACGTAACAATATAAATTTCGGGCCGTCTATTACTCTCACAGAACGAGAGGCCACCTGAGGTTCACCTCACACTGATCGGACGGAACTTCCCTTCGACAATCACGTAAGATATCTCGGTGTAATCTTCGACAAGAGAATTGCATGGATACTGCATATAGAAATGATCTAAGCCAAGGCCTTCAGAACATTAGAGTTCAAAAGTGAGCGATTAAGTGATAACATCAAACTAACCCTCCATAAAGCACTAATTAGATGAGTAATGACTTTCGCTTGCCCGCCTGGGTATTTGCGGAAGATACCCACCTTTTGAATTTGCAGCGCTTGCAAAATAAGATTCTCCGCACAAGTGGTACATTTTTAAGGCGCACATCAATCCGCAAATAGCACATGTCTTTCTACGTAACGTATATTTATGATTACACAAAGAATCTGTGCGGACAGCAAGCAGAGGTCGAACAAAATCATGAAAATGCAAATGTTCGTGGCGTTGGAAAAGGCGAAGCCCGGCATATGAAATATAAGAGGCCTCAAATTCGCGGCGGTCAAGCATACGACCGTTCAAGAGACTAGACAGCCGTTGTAACATGAGCTACATGAGTTGGGCATGATCTGCTGTGCGAAGCCTTGACTGACAGAGATCCTGTATGTGCTTTACTTAGTAGTAGGTACCCACAAGAAAATGGACTCTTTGACAGTTCACTACGTAGAAGGCCGACATGTACAACTGTAAATATGGAGAACATGTACTACCGATCTGATTGCGGTAAATAACAGACCCGTCCTCTCGTCAGAGTGGGCGCTCACATCAACAAACCTGCAATTAACAGTAACAAAAATGTGGTCTTGAGCCCCAGATGGGCCTCCACACCAAGACTGACTAGGCGACTGACTGTCGGTCGTAGCGTGACTTTGACTAGAAGTCAATCAGTCTAGAATCTAGACAGTTCTAAGTCTGCTGCTAGAAGCTGAAATACAGTATCTTTGGAGGAGGATCCCTTACTATTGTGAGACGTTGCGTAGCAACGCCGAGTTAGTTGTGATATAAATGTTAGCCAGCGAGGACAGAAGCCAATGGCCACGGAAGCTGAGGTGTCTACAGCATTGGAAACCGTTACCAGACAACCGGCGAAGACATTAAAGACTGAGAAGACTTGGTGCATGCTGTAGTGAACTGTATAGTCTGTGAATTAGTGAAACCGTTATTATTACTGTAGTCACGAATTTTAAGAGTTCAATAAATCTAATGACCAATCCAAACCCCTCATTCAATCACGTAATAATATTATTCACACTACATGTTTCGGTCTCGTTTAACCATCGTCAGATGTAAGTGATATAAAGATTTCTACTTTCTGTAATATAACGTCGTGTAGTCCGTTGAAAGTCTGATTTCCAACGGATCACACGGTGTTATATTCCAGAAGACAGGGGTATTCATAATCACCGTTGTGAGGACTTCAGATCCTACATATAACAGACAATTGACTGTTTTCGTATGTAACTGTGGGCATCTCATAAGCGTAGAGACAAGATATGAAAGAAGAGTTCTGTCCTTAGGGATTCACTGCAGTTAAGTCCAGTAGAAATGAACGTTTGCAGCACTACAAGGCGTTACATCTCAGGAGACAGCAACCTTCATGGATACCGCTGTGAGAACCTCAAATTCAACAGAGACCTTCAACTTGTAGACATTATACTGCAAACCTGCAAATTACTGCCAGCTGAAATTGTGAATTCCTGTACATTTTCTACACTTCTGTGTGTAACATTCAATGGTTCAAAAGCGCCATTCATAGACATAAGTCTCGCATTTCTAGTTAAGAGCAAAGTAAGTTAAGATGGGTGTCCTTGAACTGCTTTCAGTACTGGTGTTCCGCAACACCGCCGCAGCTGTGGCTTTCCAGACGGACCCACCCTAAACACCTAACGGCTAAACTACATACACTTCATTACAACAAACTGCAAGTGTACTGCTATTTCATCGCCAGTAACTAAACCCACTGTGAGGAGCCGTTATTCAGAAGCCAACAGTTATTCAGTTACTCAAGAAGTTCCCAGCATTTTATGGAACCCAGTTCACACCCTCACATCCTTTTTCTTTAAAATCCCTTTTACTGTTATCTTTCAACCTCTTTCCCTTCATGCTTTCCCACCAAAACTTTCTATGCATTTCTCTTCCCCCTCATGCGTACTACATGCCTTACATCACTTATTAAAATATAATTATATGGCGGAGTTTAACCTTACACAGTATGCCTAAGTGTAAATTACATTTTATTACTGAAATATTATACTTGATTGTGACGTAACAAGACATAATGACATATTCTGCGTTTATCATATACATAAAAACAAACTTCGTGGCTACAGTCCGCAAGCGAAGTATACCGACCGAGTGACCGCCGTTTGTCGGCGAAGTCAGTGCCAGCTTTAGCCGATAGAGGGTGTCGCGTGGTCAGCGCAACGAATCCCCACGCCCCTTTAATTTCGGTTCTCTAGACCGGAGCCGCTACTTTTCCGTTCAAGTAGCTCCTCAATTATCCTCAAGAGGCTGAGTGGACCCCGTTCTGGACCCAGTACTTCTCGGAAAATCTGGTAGCGCCAGGATATACATACTGTACATAAATTAGACTACAGAAGGTCTGTTTATCTTTATTTTCATCCAAACAAAACACAGTTTAGGACAAGGATGGATGATTATTTTATTTATGGGTTGGTTGGATCGATGTCGTAGCGACCGTGTGCATTATAAATGGTGAATCATCAATCATAGCGAAAAGATGCGTTAGCGAAACATTTACAGCCAGATTGTCGTCAACAAAGAGTTTTATTTTCAAATCGGCAAACGAATGTAAAAACATCACTGGTAATCAACGAAATGAAAACCTGAGAGGCTTCTTTAATGGGCATGTGAGGAAGTACCTTCAGCATGGCTTGAGGGTGCAAGGGAATTAGCACAGGCGAATGAGCCCTCACAAATTTTAACCGACCATAATGGTTTTAGAGATTTTGTAAGCACAAATCTGGAATTGAAACTGCACATTTCTGTTCGACACGGAGTTGCTAAAGCTAAGAGAATTTTAAACACGGTAACCTTCAGCAGCGCAGAAGCATAACGAGGATTTAGTGTTAGAAATGATAATACCATTTGTGAAAGAAATAAGTTAACAATCGTTAATACACCTAACTTAACGACTATAAAAAAATAGGCAACATGTGGCAATTTTCTTTTTCGCTTTGTGGGGGGTGGAGTCCAACTGGGTCCACTCGGCACGGAGGCCACTGATTGGCCTATTGTACCTGCCAGAGGAAACCGAAGTACTCGGAGAAAACTCGCCCCAGCGTCACTTTGTCCACCACAAATCCCACTTGAGCAGACCTGGGATCAAACTCGGGCCGCCGCGGTGGGAAGCCAGCGACTAACCGTTTGAGCTATGGCGCGGCCCGACATGCGGCAAACTGGGATGCGTCGGTAACACCGTTTCTGACACAAGAGTTCGTCTCAGAACTTTTGAATGGCCAGAGAATCAATTCGCTGTATGGAAATTTCTCGACATGAACTCTCAGGTTATATATTTCAAAATTCAATGGTTAACTATTTTCTAATTTTAAATGTTTATACCTTGTAAGGCTGATTCTGTATAAGCGTTTTTTGTATTAATCGTAGTAGTATTTTGTATAGTATGAAAATATTTGGTTCTAATTTACACAGACCCCTGCCACATTCTGTGAGAGAGGCCCTTGTTAACTTGTCACTGACGCAGTACGTTTAGCTATGGTTTATAGTGTGGCGCGTTATCTACGTCCATTGTAATGTTATCATTACACAAACTGCACTATGACTTGATGTAAACATTTATTTATTTTATAAGACCTACCACTGTGTGGCGGCACCACGGCGATGAGAAGTAAGGAAAATGAATTTGTTCTCGTCACTAGATACAAAGTAGGAAAGTTTCCGACTCACCTGGGTCCATCGGCTACACCATCGTCAAAAACATTCAGACTTAGACCGACATAATTATTTTCCTAGAGGCTGTTATGCCCTGAATTATAACAATACAATAAATATAAATTGGGCAGTGGAGAATTGGCTGCTGAACAACTCAGAAATCATAAGTTTTGAGGTTTTCACGGCGATGACTATGAAGAGAGTCGTCTTCTGGGTTTAGGCGCCGTGTATTCTTCGTTTTGGCGACGTTCCTCCGAAACGTCGGCCAAAACGAAGAATACACGGCGCCTAAACCCAAAAGACGACTTTCTTAAACTCAGAAATCAGTTTCAAGAAATCCTAGAGTGAAACGGCCTTAGAGGTGACCGATTTTTTAACGCTGATGAAACCAGTGTTCATTTGGAGTATTCGCCAATAAAGCATTAACACACGAGACTGAAGCGAATGCTCCGAGACGCTGTGACCGTTCGTTATAACTGACCAAACTATTACATATCAAGCAAGATTTGATTAAGTTTAGGTCACATAAATTTATAAACAAAGACCGGGCGTATGGCCACCTTCTTACACGCAGAAGTGACATAGTTCAAGTTTTGCTATGTGATACTTCGACACAAATAGCAAGGCGGCTGAAGTAGCAGGGGCTTAGAATTAGGTGGACAGGCACATAACGCACAAATTTGCTTCACGGTACCTACTATAAATTCTGCTTGAACGATATTGGCGAGAAATTTGATATGTGCAGGGTAACTGGCCTACTGACTCTTTCGTCCCTCAAACCAGACTGATCGAAAGATTTGCTGGAGGCTCTCAAACGGCGTCCCTGTATTAAATAACAAGATGAAAGTTTGATCTAAACGAAGATAATTAAAACGTTAAAAATTTATTCACTTCTCTCGATTCTGTTACAAACTTCCTGTCGGAACAACCTGTCTGACGCAAAGTAACAGTAAAATTATATTGTTTCAAGGACAATTCGGTGGTAACAATTCTCTTTTTATCACTAGTCGAACATTCGGAGGTAGGTAACAAAATATTTTCCTACATCGGAAGGTCCGTTATTGGAATCCGTGAACCAATTTTGGTACTTTTCCGCAAGCATACGGAGTTCGCAGTTTCATCGTGCCGTCCAGCACGACTGGCCTAACCTTGCGGATGTTTACACGTTTCTGTGCTTAGAAAAGCAAATTAATATATATATTTTACATCGAACCCACCTCATAACAAGCATAAAGCCAAGTTTTCCTCACACGCTGTGTTGAAAGCAAGCATTCATTGCATCAGTACCTTAATCTCCTTGACAGTGTGGACATCAAGCCCGGCGGACAGACCAGTTGTATTAAATTGGATCGGCGCACCAGTAGAATTGTTACGTGTCTAGAGACAGTACGCTTGTGGAACAGATATGAATGATTTGAAAGTGAAAAGCCTTGGGCGGATACCATAAAACAATAGTAACATTGTAG
This sequence comes from Cryptotermes secundus, assembly GCF_002891405.2. Classification (NCBI taxonomy): domain Eukaryota; kingdom Metazoa; phylum Arthropoda; class Insecta; order Blattodea; family Kalotermitidae; genus Cryptotermes; species Cryptotermes secundus. The sequence goes on from NW_019726221.1 coordinate 1,458,326, forward strand.
TGACTAATCATTAAAAATGATAATAATATTCATTGCCTGCGGGCGACCAAGTTTTGTCTGCAGAATCCTTCAGGGACGTCAAGTACTGAGGAGTTTACCCTCATCGGATACTGTACAATGATATAACTTTATACAGTACGTGGTTACGTGATGTTACAGCAGTGAGTCATACACGGTATCCAATTTAAACAAATAAAGACGTTAATGAGAAAATAGAAGTCATGTACTAAGATGGCTCAAAGTAAAGATTAAATGGCTCTAAGCAAATTGCATAATGTTCTTGTGCTAAATTAAGTAATCGTTAAATAAAGGCTGCCGGATTTCGAGGTCTTCTATAGTTTATAATGGAAGGGAAGGTTTCAGGCCTTCTTCATTTGTGACAAAAGTACTATAAGCGAGATATATTTATTAAAATCGTGCCACTGCGAAAAGTAATACAGGGTATGGTTTCACCAACTTGTAACGACCCGGTACGTTACAGCCGGGCCGCATATACTGTATGCTGTCACGTATTTGGGGTGTGCATGACTTACAGACGGGTTCTGGATTGGATGATCGGATTTATTGACACCCTAAACATTACACTCTGAACTACAGGCAATTACAGCGCTATCGCTATGTTCATATTTACAGTTCATTGTTGCACACAATAGTATCCTCAGTCTTCACTAGTCGTATCCTGGCAACGGATTCATAACGGTCTCATTGTAACTGCAGTACACTATGAAGTCTTCTTTGCACAGCCTAATTCCTTTCTTGCAATTTCTTCTCAATTATTCTGCCAACTGCCAATTCCGGAGACTCAATTCTCAGCTACAAATGCCAACTCCCGAACTCAACTCAATTCTCATTCTAGCTGCGTGAGATCCTCGTTATATAGACTCGGGGCGGAACTCACAGAAAACACCACTTCCTCTACTGTTGCATGTTCATTCAGTGCTGCAGAGATGTGTTTACCGCACCGCTCAGTAGCAACGCACTCGGCGCGGAACACAAGAAACAACGCTCTTCTAGTTGCCTAGCAACGGACTATTCATATTTTCAGGCTTCATGCTACAAAATAATGTTTTGTTCAAAACAGCTGCTTCACATAACACTTTCAGTTATACTTTGTAATCGGAGGAACGGAGTTCACTAGCAATTAATATTAACAGAAGGAACGTATTAAAGGAGAAAAGAAAAAATCAGCCTTACATACACCAACTGAGAAAATTTGTTAAATGTATGTATCATTCCTAAGAATCTAATGAGTAATCAGCACTTTAGCTTATAGAATTATGTAATATTCTGATTGCTAAAATTTAAATAAATAAAAAAAATTCCTAAGCAGTGCCACAGTGATAGAAGGTAAGGTGCCCGTGTTTTTTAGTTCACTTTAATGTGTCAAAAAAGTATGAAATTACTGCGCTAAAATTTGCAACTGATACAGTAACGCTAAATATTCTACGAATCAATCCAACCACCGAGGTCAGTCGAATGTTATGGGCTGTGCCTTGAGAGTCATTATGGATGCCTGAGAGGGCCTACTGGATTTGAAATCTAGTTCAGTAGTGTATTAAACTGAAGCCAATTAGTGGAGCTAAAGTGTTCGGTTCGTTGGCCGTTACTAAAATGTTAACAAGATTGCAAAGGGGTGAAAGCCGTAACGTAGTATATAATATTACCAAAGGCGTTTTCTAAGTTCGTCCATCGTAGTTAAGAAGAGGAATAAAGAAATTCAAATTAATGAAATACTCTCACACTGGACTGGTTCACAGGGTACATAGAAAATTCCTTATATGCCCTTGTGTAAATTTGCTTTAATATGAATTGATGCCTGATGATTAAAATTTTTCGACACATTCTAGAGGAAGTCCGTCATATCTAATTTCAACAAAATTCATGAAACGGTTTACGCGATATAATGACTAAATTTATACTTTTATGTAAACCAGGCTTTGTTATATTCCAATATATTTGGCCGCGCCATAGCTCAAGCGGTTAGTCGCTGGGGTCTGATCAAGTGGAATTTGTGGTGGACAAAGTGGCGCTGGGGCAGGTTTTCTCCGAGTACTTCGGTTTCCCCTGCCAATCTTCATTCCACCAAATTCTCCACAATCACCCTCATCTATTATCTGGGGCTGGTACAATAGGCCAGAAGCGGCCGCAGCGTAAGGGACTTAGTCCCACCCCACTAGAAATTAAAAAAAAAAAAAAAAAAACGAACTGGACCTTTTAGAACCCGGCTGCATTACGAGTTTAGTTATAAGGTTGAATGTGGTGCGATAATGGACTCTGTCCGAAGCAAAGGTGTGCCATCTGCATGCCTAGACACTGCATTTTCTTATACAAACTCCACGTCTCATTACAAATTAATAGTGTCACATGTGCACGCAAGTTGACGTACCGTAGGACACCGTGGGACTGGGATCATCTGCCACAGATAAAGACATAAATCGTTAGTGGGCTTATTGATGGCGTTCGAGTTGTGTTCGAAAGCTGTTCTTTAACGAATGTCAGTAATTCTAATTTATTAATGACTTGCCACTTTTCTTCGAGGAGAATAAGGTAACTGAGAAAAGACCATTTCCAATCACAAGGCTGTTACTACGATGACGCCGATCCAGGCCACCTGCGAGTTATGAACTAATGCAGGCATATAAAAGATGAAACAGCACGTGCTCTCAAGTGTGTAGGGGCGCTACGCGTGACGAAAGTAACGGGTTCTAGTTCGGATGATTGGATTTATTAGCACTTCGGTTACGCTCTCTCTCTCTCAATTACAATTAATACAGCACTAACACTGATTTACACAATTTACAGTTCACCGTTGCATACGCACAAGGATTCTCCGACTTCACTAATCGTATCCTGGCAGCTAGTGAGCACTAGACCACAGAGGCGTTCAAGCACACTTGCAGTTTTACAAAAACCTCGGTGTTTTGTGGGACTCCAAGCACTGTTTACATCATTATATTGACAAGATGTCTTCTTCCAACATTGGGAAGCATTTTGCAGCGCCCTGGGACCGTCCAAACTTGAAAATATATGCATCTGATGCATCTGTTGCCTGGAACGTGATTGCTAAGCCGACATACGAGTATTCATATCAAAATTTTGTAGTTTACAATATGGGAAGTACGTGTTTCAGTGATATTTTTGGGAGCAGATACGAAGGTAGGGGTCAATATTAGTTGCGCCAATCTCTCGTTACATCAATTCTGCTTCTCTTATTTTTAGAAGCAAAATTAGTTGTTCTTTCTTGAATAATATTCATCTATGGGCTTCGACAAGATTAATAAAATCAATAACTAATATGAACCGGTTGTAATTTAGTTCAGTATACACCGCCACAAGCAAGTTCTTCGGCTATGAGGCGTCTGCTCATCACATAATCTGCAGGGATACAGAAATACTCAGCAACATTTTTATTTAGTTACACAGTTTTATTTTCTCTCCCCTTCCTTCAATGACTCATTACAATGTATATGCTATCTTCGTTGTAGGCTCATTATGTAGGCTCATTATGTCTTATTTTGTACATGTGGAAAATTTTCTCCTATTAGGTATAGTTCTTGTATTTGTATTATATTATTCCTTTTAATGCCTACCTGCATCTGATGTTCGTGCTGTTGTCAAGCAGCCTATTAACACAATTATTGTTTACTCCGAACAGTAATTATCGGAAAATTCCTATACTAATTAACTACGTGTAAAGGGAGTTGATTCCTTCTTTAGAAAACAGTCGGTCAGCCCCGTGACGAAATGCCTCGTCTTTAATTACGAACCCAGTCCACATCCTCATACGTCATTACTTCATACAGCATTTCTTTAATTGGCCTATCCATTTTAGCAATGTCCTCCAATCCACGTGTTCTCCTAAATTACCTCTTCCCTATAAGTGTCCAAACCAAAATTTTGTAAACATTTCTCATCTCTTTCTCTCCAGCAACATAACTCACTCATCTCACCCCACCCCCACCCATAATTTAATAGCCCCAGTAACATTTAGTGAAGCGCCTCATTACGCAGTTTCCTCTGTCTTCATTTTAGTCCTCCATCTTAGCCCCAGTTCCCGCGCCATAGCTCAAGCGGTTAGTCGCTGGCTTCCCACCGCGGCGGCCCGGGTTCGATCCCGGGTCTGGTCAAGTGGGGTTTGCGGTGGACAAAGTGGCAGAGGCAGGTTTTCTCCGAGTACTTAGGTTTCCCCTGCCAATCTTCATTCCACCAATTGCTCCACAGTCACCCTCACCTATCATCTAAGGCTGGTACAACAGGCCAGAAGTGGCCACAGTACAAGGGACTTAGTCCCACCCCACTAGCAATAAAAAAATTGACCCAGTTCTCCTAAGCAACCTGATTCACCTCAAGAGGAGAAACCAATTTTTACACCCATATAAAACAACAGATAATATTATTGCTCTGTGTGCTTCAATCTTTATGTTTTCGGATAGAAGACAAAGGCTTTAGAGCTGCATAGCATAAAACATTCCGGAAATTTAAGCTGCTCTTAATATTTTTTGAAATTAATTTTGATTTGTTACCCACTTCTCCAAATAACTTATTTCAAGTTCTCCCTATGTTCTTACATTTATTACATGAGAAGCATTATCTTCTGAGATGTAACGCCGTGCAGTCAGATAGAAGTTCGCTGACGTTTCGGAGGCACATACTGCCATCATCTTCAGGGTACAATTTCGCCGACTGCTTCTTACTGATCATATGCTTGGCCTACTCTTCGACCCTGAAGATGGAAGCAGTATGTTCTTCCAAAATTCCTATAAATTTCTCCCAAACTAGACGTAGTTACAACCCAGAAGATAGTACTTTTCAGTTACTACTGTGAGAACCTTAAATCCAAGTATTTATTTTCAGTACAAGCAGGGGCAGTGAAATGTATTAGTGTATCTGCGAGTGAGGAGGTTCAATGAAAGAGGACGTCTGCGAAAGCATTTGATAACGTGATCAGCTCGTCGCAAGGCCTCTACCTAAACACAGAACAACATAATCACAGAACAAACACATACACATTCGAAATATATGTGCATTGTGTGGGATTCGAACCCACGATCCCGGTTTCCCAGCAAGCGAAGACAGTATATATTTATGTGCACTGTGTGTGTTCTATTTAAGCGATTCTTAATGCAGGGCACGAAGTGAAGACGAAATTGTAGCAATTTTTCAGAAACAGAAACGTGAGGAGAAAGAAAATGAAATGGAAGATCAGGTTAAGAAACAAAATTAACGAGACTGCACAGAGTAGGCGTTTCAAGCTTTACTTTCAGCAACAGAGAGACTGTTTTCTCCAATCGTTAACTTTTTATGAACGATAGCGTGATTTAGCAGTAACAGTCGTCAGTTTTAGAAAAAAAGAGTAGAATTCCGAAGAACGTGTAAACTTGGAGACGTCACCTGAAAGTTTCCATTGCATTACTCCTTCCTATTGCCAATACTACATGTGAGAAAGACAGGCTTCATTCCATTTGGAAGGAAGACTTGCAAAATAAAAATCTGCGCACTGTATTCACACAACAGCGGCGTCACGCTTTTCATATTGCTAGGATATGCAGTCAACAAACAGACCGGGTGAGATCTCGGTCTGGAGGCTTCATATTCTGACATTCGTCAGTTTCTTTCGGGCGAATTTACGGTTAATACTTCAAAATATGTTACGGCAGTTTGACTAGATCCCCATCACAATTAATACCTTACAAACAGATTAATATAATTTCATTTCACGCCCTTTCATAATTCGTAATATTTTAAAATAGGTTATGGCAGTCTGATTTCATGCTCTTCATAATTAATAGTTTAAAACAGATTACGACAAGGGTCTCTGACTTGAGGATGACTGCGCTGGCGAGGACCAGCAGCAATTGTAAACGATAGACCCGTCTTGTCGCCAGAGAGAAAGTTACATAAGGACTATAACCACAAGTTTTCAGTTGGAAAATAAAATTACTGTGTCGTGAGTCTCAAGGGGCTTGTTACCAAGACGAACTAATTGGCGGGAAACTGCCAGACGTCAGGTAACTCTGACTTTGAGTCAGAGATCAGACCGTATCAGGACTGAGCAAGTTCAGCGTAAGATTTATTGTGAGTTATTGTAACTTACTGTGATTACGAGTTATTGTACAAGAAAGTGATGAATAAATCCAATTACCAATCCAGACCCCGTCTTATAAGTCACACATACATGTGACAATACATCTAAATGCTTTCCCTCACATACGTCTCCATTCATGGTCCGTAAGTTACATTTGAGTTTGCACAGTCATCCTACAACCCGTCTTCTCCGTTAGCCTGAAAGTAGACGTGTGGGACAAATAAGATCACGGAAGCAAGCGATTAGTACATCCTGTAATACGGCATCGTGTTGTCTACTTATGTCTGTGCAGTACTCTCTGACTGCTAACACAACATGGGCCCTAGAAGGTGAGTAGATGCCAATAAATATATCGTTATTAGTACAACCTACATCGCCGTGGTCTAATGGTAAGAGTTTCTGGTTACAGATCCAGAGGTCCGGGTTCGATTCCCGGAGTTACCAGATTTTCTGAGAATTAGTGGGTGTGGAACGGGGTCCACTCAGCCTCGTGAGGATAATTGAGGAGCTATTTCAAGTAAATATCGGCTCCGGTCTAGAAAACCGAAATTAACGGCCTTGGGGATTCGTTGCGCTGACCACGCGACACCCTCTATCCGCTAAAGTTAGCACTAACTTCGCCGACAAGCCGCGGTCGCTCGGTTGGTATAGTTAGCTGCGGACTAAAACCCCGGAGTTCTTTTTACAACGCCGTATAAGATGAACAGAATAGTTTAACCTACACATCTCACAGTATGGTTAGAGAGAACGCTGTTCATTTCTACAACGAAGGTGGGAAAGCAACGTAACACGAAGTTTCCATCTTCTCTTTAGCGCACTCAGGCAGGACAGTCCGAAGCTCCTCCCGTCAAATCGGCTCGATCCATAATGCGTGTAAGTTCCCTTCACGGCTGCATTGTCTAACACACTCAGGGACTTAACATACGTATATGCGAATTCCTGTCACCTGTGCTACTCGCATTAAGCTACAGCTCTCATGAAGTACACATCCAGACCTAACTTACTCCAGGTTAAGTACGAAGTGAATATAATGCCAAGCGTAGGTGTGTGACTTACAGACGGGGTTTTGGATCAGATGATTGGATTTATTGCACCTTATACATTCCCTCAGTTCGGGACCACAGGTAAGACAGCGCTATCGCTATTGTATACACTTCCCAATTCACCGTTGCTCACACACTAGGATTCTCAGTCTTCACTAGTCGTATCCTGGCAACGGGCTCATCATGCTCACTGTAACTTCAAATCACACAAGAAGTCTTCTTTGCGCCGCCTAATTCCTTTCTAGCCATTTATTCTCAATCACCTTCGGCTGCCATCTCCAGAACTCGACCCAATCCTGATCCTCGTTATTTAGACTCGGGGTGGACCCCACGGAAAACACGCTCTTACGTTGTTAAAGAGCGTGCTTACAGCTCCGTTGCTTAGCAATGGGCATACACGTCATAACATCAAGTCGTCAGACACGTTTCTGATTCTTAAAAATATAAGAGGGCTGAAGCACCTTCCGCTAATGCACAATATTTTATTCTGAGAAAATCTGACACAATGACGTAAGCAAAACTCCTGCATAATGAATTACAGGAAAACGCTCCTAAGATCCTGAACTCCTTGGTGTATTCTACAGATATCCCATGCATACAGAATCACCGACGACGGAAATGACGCAGCATGTAGTAAATTGTTTATACTTTTGATAACTGCGTATCATGAATTCTCTTCAGGCTTGGTAAAAGCAAAGCAACAGGCGTTTCAGTTGGATAAACAGCGAGATTATTGTTGTTGTTGTTGTTGTTGTTGTTGTTNTGAATTTCGATGCTTAAATTTTTATATTTTAATTTATTCTCTGCTTCTTTTTGTACTACATTCCTGTCCGATGGTACTGATAAATCTATAAGTAAGCACGTTTTCTTTTGCTTGTTTTTAATTATTATGTCTGGCCTGTTTGCCAGAACCTCTCTGTCTGTTTGTACGCCTTGGTTCCATAACACCGTTATATCCTTATTATTATTATTATTATTATTATTATTATTATGCATCAAGCATCAGGCCCTGGGGCCTGTTGCGGATCCTCAAGTTTGTTCTTGCCATTTTTTTTTCTGGTTCGTCCACGGCTTCTTACTCTCTGAAATCAGCAGTGCGCCACTGCTATGGGAATTCTATTTTCGGTCATGCGTTTACGTGGTTTTTCCAGTTTATTCATAATATCGTCATTTCTAATCTTATCTCGTTTTGTTATTCCAATCATTGATCTCAAGAATCACATCTCGGCAGCCTGCAATCTACTTTTGCCCCTGGATGTCATGCCCCACGTTTCACAGCCATACATGCCATTCCGTATTCCTGCAGTTCTATAGAACTTCACTTGCGTGTCCACTCATCTTTTATTTTTTCAGGCTTCTTTTTATACGTAATGCCACATATATGGCTAAATCCTTTAATTTTGTGATTTATATCTTCTTCTCCCACATGAGATGTAACAACCCAGAAAATTACACAACTTACCTGTTCTTTCACTTGATTTTCCAAGATGAGTTTTCATCAAATTGGTTGCTTCCCCTTGAATGCCATTGCTTCGGTTTCCTCAGGCTTACTGGGGGTTCGCAAACCTTCTCGCCACGTTAAGGGGGCGTTTATTCTAATGTAAATTTATTTTCAGCATGAATTGAAGTGGAAACATTTATTGATGCCTGTGATATTACGCTACCTCATTTCACTATACTGACATATAAATAACACATAATTTAACAGTCGAAATATTTTCATTTGCCGCCTCTGTGGTCTAGTGGTTAAGGTTCCTGGCTACAGATCCAGAGGTCCCGGATTCGATTCCCGGCGCGACCAAATATTCTGAGAAGTAGTGAGTCTGGAACGGGGTCCACTCAGCCTCGTGACGATAATTGAGGAGCTATTTCAAGGAAATAGTGGCTCCGGTCTAGAAAAACGAAACTAACGGCCGTAGGGACACCCTCCACTCGCTAAAGTTGGCATTAACTTCGCCGACAAGCGGCGGTCGCTTGAGGACTAAAGCCACGTTTTTTTGTCTTGTTTATCAAATAATGATGCGGCCGTTGATGTTCTCAGCTGATTTTTGTACCGTAGTGTGCACTGTTTTTGTTTTATACTGAAAAATTTATTCTTAGAGTGAATGAAGCCTTACCTTCCGATGATGTCTCCCAGAATATACTCGTCTTCCAACTCGCGTACTCTTTGGCTCTCGGGGATCCAGTACAACGTACTGTTGTCAGTTGTGAGGTCTAGCTCCAGTGAAGTGCTACTGGCTTCCACCATCCTGCTTAATTCGGTTCCAACTGAAACATCAATCACCATTGCGTGTCTTCACTCTCTCTACCCAACAATGAAAAAACATTGTAGAGGACGCAGGCTTGTAATTTTGTTAACTGTTTCGGTAGGAACAATCCCATTTGTACTTCACCGGATTTAAGAATGTAATTTTCAAAGAATATTTAATTACGAAGACGTTTTTTTGTAGTTTTGTGACATATCCTCTAGGTAAGACGTTCGACTGTTCTGGCTTCTGCCCACCTGTCAAGGGCCTCATTTCCCCTTCGTCCCCAAAGAATTAATAACCTGAAATGGTGTCTTACAGTGGACCCACAACTTAACATGCAATGTAAACTATAGCAAGAGTTGGTACGCATCACATTTAATGACCTTGTTAGACCTGGGGAATTTTGCTGAAGGATTCTGTGGCTAAGACGCACTCTCAAATATAATGCTAAACCTCCTCTCTGCGCTCACACACTGCGTCTTAAAGGAACTCAGGCTGTGCGTTATTTTAATTCTCTCTTTCTTTAGACGTTTGTTGTCGCTGAGATAGTTAATACATTTCCCGTCATTTATGGAAATGAAGATAATTATTTACAAGATAAACTTCTTTCCCAACCACTCACACATACTGTTATCATCTGAACAAGTGAGGCAATGTACGGATAGCGTATGAGCTTTGTTTAGTACCCTCGAAAACAATAATCTTTAGATAACATTAAGCTGGGCATAAAATGTATACTCCTTTTCCATCTGTAACTCCTCTTCGTAACGTTTTTCTTTCATATAAATATTGAGAGACTTACGCGCGAGTTAAGCTCAAAATTCTTCCATCAACATAGTACGTATGTCTTCACGTAACGTGTTCTTTACTATTGTACAATTCTAACCCAAATTATAACTTGCCCACACACGGCAACAAAACTAGCAAATTCTATGGGAAAACACAGAGATATTGAGTTTTCGGACTTTATCCATCGTCCTGGTTTTAAGATAACTAAGAAAAACATGACGTTTCGGAAACTGGATGTTTCCGTCCTCAGGTGAGGGAAAACACCTATTCTGTTGGGTCCCTTAGAGAAAGCTAGCCTCAATCAATTTTGTTCAATGATTGAGGCTAGCTCTTTCTAAGGGACCCAACAGAATAGGTGTTTTCCCTCACCTGAGGACGGAAACATCCAGTTTCCGAAACGTCATGTTTTTCTTAGTTATCTTAAAACCAGGACGATGGATAAAGTCCGAAAACCCAATATCTCTGTGTGTTATACACCATCGTCAGAATCCTATAGTAACTACTTCTATGGGAAAACGTTAAGTACATATGACAAAAGAAGAGACAGACAGATATGGCGAAGTTAACAGGTGAATTTCTGCAACGTTTCGTTTCGAACGCTCCCAGTACTGCATAAGTGTTATTTCGTAACGCCTTCAAGTATTTTGTCACGACTATGCCTCACGCACCTGTCGGAGAAGTTCGCCGCACCACACAATGTTAGAAATCAAAACTCCTAGATTTTTATTTGCAGTTGTGGTAGCATCTGGTCTTCAAACAGAGACTAAGAGACTAAGACAATTAGCTCGCCGTTTGTTTTCCTAGAACGCGGTACACCTTGTTCAGTGTTGAAACTACGCCAGGTTCCAAGATGAATTAATTATCTTTACCCCGAAGCAATGCGGCATGGAAGAGGAGTTAATTAACTTCTGTTTGTATACGAACATTATTAGCTGTTTCAGTAATCTGTAACCAAAATATCAGGCGATAAAATTACAGGAAAAATAATAACTAACTCCATGAAGCTGAGTCCTTCGTGGAAAGCTAACAGACGCTCAACTTGTCAACAAATTCTCCGCCTTCAATAGACTAACTAACATGGTCAAATTTTCATCTTTCCGAGAGGTATCCGCTCCTGTCGTCAAGGATTAAACGTCGGGTTGTTTAACGACGCCTTCAATATCGAGACCATATATCGTCGGATGGAGCCGGCATGACGCAGTCGGTACAGCGACTGGCTACGGGTTGGACGGCCGAGAGGTAGGAGTTCGAGTCCCGGTAGGCTCATGAATATTCTCTTCTTTGCAGCGTCCAGAACGGCTCTGGGGTCCACCGAACCTCCTATCCAATGAGTAGCGGGAGCCCTTTCCCGGGAGTAAAGCGATCAGGGCGTGAATTTGACCACTCACCTCCATGAAGTGCCAAGGTCAAGAAAATGTGGATCTATACATCCACTTCCCATACGCCTTCATGGCATAGTGCTTATTACTTAAACAAATAGATAATTTTACCTTCATAGCTCCGGATATATCTGGAAATGATCTGAAAGGAAACTGCAGTGTCTAATGAAGTCACTATCCCAGCATTTGCCTCGAGGGACTAATCACGAAAAACTGTCAGACTGGCCGGTGTCTCGACCGAGATTCGAAATGAGCACCTCCTTAATACAAATCTAGACCGCTGCCGCTAGACCACTTTATCCGGTGATTATTGGGTTTCTGAATGTGCTACTTCTAAGTTAACTCATAAACAAGTTGTTTTCGTTGTTGGCTGATGACTTACAGATATGGGACCACCTACCGCCGGATTAATAACTTCAGAGTTCGTAACTTCTGCGTAAGACCTGGTATGTGGATAAAGACATGGGTATGTACGATTACGAACTGCGTTGCAGCGTTGACCGTCAGTACACGTTATGCAACAATCTTGTACCACTGTCTCAGTATTTCAAAGATCTAGGTCTCCTGAACTGTAAGCTCCCTTTTCATAAAAATACTGACTAGACTCTACATGTTTTGTCCATGCTTCAAAAATGTCGCATTTCATTCGATATAAAATGGACCCCTCTTCTATTACTGTACTGATGCCCTTCTGCCTTCAAGGAGCTCCCTTGAGTGACCCAAACCTGAGTATACAATCCATAGGCAACAAGTTCCCTGACAATGAGCAGCATTCTTATACTGAGGAATGCGTAGCAACTAACAATACTTTAAGCACTGTCAGTAGCTACAACGTGTTCGTGTACTATAAATACTTGCTTCTTCCATGCTCCAGTGACTGTGGTTTTGTTACGTGATTGTAACTCTGTAGTGTACTCATGATCTGTTCTCAGATGCAGTACTAGCAATGGTAATAACGCACGTTATCGTAGAAGTTTAAGCAGTCTTTCGAACGTTGGTCACTTAAACCATCATCAGAATTTTTATAGCGCATGTACGTAGGTCAATAATATCCTCTTAAATGTGGGATGATGATCGATATGGAATTGCATGTCGAGGTCGGAGGTATTTATTTCGAAAAATCTGATCTGCTTAGGCCCTAAGCAATTACAATTCTTGAGGAGCGTATTAGACTTCACAATACTAAAATCAGGGAAGAGCAGAATACGTTCATCTAAATGATAAAATTATACGGTTCAGAGCGCAATGGAAATATAATGTACAACGAATGGAAGACAGAGGGAGTCAGAAGAAAATTCTTACAACCCCCCCCCCCAAAAAAACCCCAAGACGCCCAAAGTTAAAAAGGAGAGATCAGAATAATCTTTAACAAGAAGAAACAGACCATAAAAAACCCCAAGACGCCCAAAGTTAAAATGGAGAGATCAGCATACTCTTCAACAGGACGAAACAGACCAAGCATGGTCTAATCCATGAAGGTGGTAGTGATGACACAATTGCAAGGAGCCCCATACTTTTGGGCTTAGAATTGTGCAATATAAATAAAGGCAGTATACAATATTTAATATTCAGTATAATTAGATACTTGAGCAACTGCAAACGGTCCTAAAATGTGGGGCTTTTTGTATTTGCTCAAGCATCTAATTAAATCGAGTATTAATACTGTGTACTGTTTTTATTTCTACTACGCAACTCTCATCGTTACTGATACACTTTTCTTCCTAACCATCTGAAGTGTCTCCCTCTGCCTCATTTTGCAATGATTTGAGGTTCAGTTTTGTTAGTACCTCCATAATCAATTTTATGCTACCAACAGATTTCGAGAGTTATAGACATTGAATATGTTTCCACGTTATCACATTCATTTATCGAACTGGAAAAGTAAATGCTTTGTAGCTGCTGAATTTGTGAATGGGTATTACTTATGCACGTGTGAAAGTAATCCACAAATCGTAATTCCTGGCCTGCTTTCGATAATAAAGCTGATAAGTTATACGTTGTGGCCGGTCACGGTAACCGAGCGGTCTAAGACATACACTGTCTTCGCTTGCTCGGAAGCCGGGATAGTGGGTTCGAATCCCACTCAGGGTATGGATGTTTAATTTGTGTATGTGTGCGTTTTTCTGTGTTTGTGTACAGGTAGACGCCTTGCGACGAGCTGATCACCCGCCCAAGGAGTCCTACAATATGTCTAAGATCTAGTAAAACCGAAGTGAAGGGACAGTTTCATGGAGGTAGGCCTAGGTCCACTGGGGCTGTAGTGCCAATGAAAAAAAAAAGTTATACGTTGTACAGTCATTAAGTACATGGACAGTGGTTTCATCGCATCATATTATAAGGTATTCACATACACTTACACAGATCCACATCGGCCCTCAAAATAGTCGCTTCTGGCTGCTATGCAAGAAAATCCTCTCATTATACCTCCCTCCTGACATAAAATCGAACTTGGGACGTCCAGAATACGAAGCAGGTGGCCAATTTCCAAGTGCATTAAAGATATTAATTTTGCAAAACGAAACTGGCTTTTAAAATGAGAAAATACTGTTTCAAATTTATATATGTTGCTCTGATATGCGAAGACTCTTAATAAGACGTGAAACATGCTGTAACACTTAGCGCTTGCCAAGTGGGAATGTCTTAATCACTTCTACCTCTTCTCTTCGAATAAGTCAGTATTTTAATTGAGTGTAACTTGTAAACGAGATATCGCGACAAACTTGAGGCATCGTTTTTTTATTGCTAGTGGGGTGGGACTAAGTCCCTTGTACTGCGGCCACTTCTGGCCTATTGTACCAACCCCAGATGATAGGTGAGGGTGATTGTGGAGCAATTGGTGGAATGAAGATTGGCAGGGGAAACCGAAGTACTCGGAGAAAACCTGTCCCAGAGCCACTTTGTCCACCACAAATCCCACTTGACCAGACCCGGGATCGAACCCGGACCGCCACGGTAGGAAGCCAGCGACTAACCGCTTGAGCTATGGCGCGGCCTTGAGGCATCGCTACTCTTTTAATAGCACTGAAAATAACAGCAAATACCAAATCTGCTCCATTTTAATATATTTTCAGTTATTTGATGTGTTATTTACTACTAAATAGTCCATAACATCTTACATCAACATGCACTGGCCTCTAGTTACTGATTCTCTTAACTGTAACACTAGTTTGATTTAGTTGGGAGCTGATAACAGTAATCTTAGGATGAGATTAAACTCTGGGAATACTTGTTATGAATCGATTCAGAATCTTCAGTCTTCCCATCTTGCAGACTTCTTTCACATGCATGATGGCTGGTTTCTCGCATCACAGCGGCTAAGAATATGTGGACCAAAGACCTGAAACTAGGCCTGCGAAGGCTGCAAGAAAACTGAATACAGAGGGATACCTGTGATTTGCAGACCTTGCCAAATATTATTATGATGACCTAAGGTGAATGGGATGACCGAGGAATGCAACACACACGGGAGTGAAGAGAAAAGCACACAAGTTCTTGATAGGAAACCCCTCAGGAAAGTGGCCACTAGGAAGACTTACGTATACATGTGAATAAAAAAAAAAAGTAAAGCTATCCCTCTAACAGGCCGTGAAGGCCCATAGGGTTGTGAGACATTGAGGGTCCCACATTATCTAGACAATCGGCTCAAAGATGGCGGTAAGACTGTCAGCCTTACGCGCCGGCCGCGCTTTACTCCCCAGGAAAATTCCTGGTACTCATTTCTGTTAGAGGCTGAGTGAACCCCAGGGCCATAGTGCGGCCGGAAGGATTATACATGTGAATACGATATACAAATTATTTTGAAGAAATATCACTTGGTTCTGTGTGGACTTTATTGATCCGGCTCAAGACAGGGACCAGTGAGAGGTTCTCATGAACACAATTACGAATTTCCGGGTTTCATACGGCGCTGGAAATTTAAGTAGCCGAGAAAATATTAGCTTCTTAAGAACCATTGTAGGCCGAGTAGTTAGTTAGTTACTTACTTAGTCAGTCAGTCTGTCTGTTTGTTGGTTCGTTTGTGATACAATTAGAGAGGTTTCAAGACAGGCTCGGTATAGGTCTTGTGCTCTGTGTAATCACGTGATAAAATGCATGCGAAAGTGGTTCTGATAGCACGATGGGGGCTTTATTTATTTCTCCAGTAGACATACAGGCTCGAGGAGTGAAGTGAGTGGGTGGACGGATGGATTTCGACTTACATTTCGAACGACTGTGGCGCCCACCAGGCCCATCGTGCTCATGCTGCACGGCTGAACCGCAGAGCAGCTCAACTCCCACGCCTCCCAGGAGAATATGAAGGCCAAAGGAAAACTTTGCCTTTCCTCTTTACCGATTCATTTCAACAGGAAAACATGAAGCGAGAACAAAGCCAATTATTTGAACAGTTTACGACTGAACTGTTTAAATCCAGTATGTACTCCATGCATAATGAAACGTGACGCTTAACAGCTGGGGTGTTTATATGTTGTATTAGTACAAGCTGGGATGTTTATGTTGGCTTAGTGCAGTTGTTCAGAACAAACAACAACAAAAAATTCCGTGGTCTTAGTCAGCAAGGGAACTATACCGACGGACCGAGCAACCGCCGCTTGTCGGCGAAGTTAGTGACAACTTTAGCGGATAGGGGATGTTACGCGTTTTTTTATTGCTAGTGGGGTGGGACTAAGTCCCTTGTACTGCGGCCACTTCTGGCCTATTGTACCAGCCCCAGATGATAGGTGAGGGTGATTGTGGAGCAATTGGTGGAATGAAGATTGGCAGGGGTAATCGAAGTACTCGGAGATAACCTGCCCAGCGCCACGTTGTCCACCACAAATCTCACTTGACCAGACCCGGGATCGAACCCGGGCCGCCGCGGTTGGAAGCCCGCGACTAACTGCTTGAGCTATGGCGCGGCCTACGTTACGTGGTTAGCTCAACGAATCCCCACGGTTATCTCGTTCTTATAGATCGGAGCCGATATTTCCTTGAAATAGCTCCTCAATTATCCGCACGGGGCTGAGTGGGCCCCGTTCCAGACCCACTACTTCTCAGAAAATCTGGTAGCGCCGGGGATCGAACCCGGACCTCTGGATCTGTAGCCAAGAACTCTGACCACTAGACCACAGAGACGGTCTGCAGTTGCTCAAAAACTTAAATAAATTACGTGCAAACCCAGTACGAGATGTCCTGCCAGAAATTAACATTGTCCGATAATTTCTTCTATATGTGTCCCTATGACACGCAGGTTTATAAATATTCATCAAATCACTTCCCCTGGAAAGGAAAAGAAATGTTCGTTTGGTGGGCGAAGTAAGCTAGATCTTATAGAATTTTACTTCATATTTCCAGCGAATACCAATTTTTCTTCTGTCACTGTGGGGTTTTGAAAAAGTACCCGTCCTTCTTTGTTCACTGCAACTGTAATTTTGTGAATGGGGACATTTCGTTAAATGAGGTATGTTTTATCGTGGCAGGATATTTCTTGTTACGACCCCATGCGTGAAAGGGCCGTCCTCAATGTACTGGAACCTTATAACCTTCGATGTATTAATACAGGTGACTGCGCTTGCTAATATCACCTGAAAAGGGTGTATTTTCAGTCTCTAGTAGACAGAATGCTACTATTTACAGATTCTATTGTTCATTGTGAGTTCTGCTTTAATATGCCACGCCACGCCAGAATATAAACAAGAGCAATGTGTTTTCCAACATGTTTGGTGAAGTCCTAAGAGAGAACAATAATGCCTGTCATAAAGAAGGAGCATGGACTAATTTTGGCTGCAAAATCGGTGACCAAAACAAACACTGGGCTCCTTATATTTTCTGTTCAACCTGTGCTCTGAATCTCATGGCTTAGCTTAACAGAAAATAATATTCTGTGGCATCAGCTGTACTCATCATTGTTTGTAGAGAGGACGACAACACCTTCATCTGCTCCTTTTGCTCTACTGATGTGTCTGACCACAAACCTAACAAACAAACATGCTATCGATTCCCATCACCTTGAAACCGGTGGCAGATAGCAAGGAGGGGTTGTACCTGAGAGATCAGAGTCACAGATTCCTGAGGCTGACGCTGAGATGGATTTGGGTGTTACAGACATACGAGATAGTGGATAGTGATACAGAATACGTACTACCAGATTAAAGAAGAGAATTATTCTTAAATGAGACTTAAATCTGAGAAGTACTATCTTCTGAGATATAAGGCCGTGCAGTCAGTTGAAATTCGGCAGACGTTTCGTGATTTTAGTCCGCAAGTGAACTATACCGACGGAGTGGCCGCCGCTTGTCGAAGAAGTTAGTGCCAACTTTAGCGGATAGAGTGTCGCGTGGTCAGCGCAACGAATCCCCACGGCCGTTAATCTCGGATTTCTAGACCGGAGCCGCTATTTCCTTCAATTAGTTCCTCAATTATCCTCATGGGGCTGAGTGAACCCCGTTCGAGACCCACTACTTCTCAGAAAATCTGGTAGCGCCGGAAATAGAACCCACACCTGTGGATCTGTAGTCAGGAACTCTGACCACTAGACAAGAGAGTTATTAACTCGAAAAAAAAAGTACAGAAGCATTTACTATTACATTTCCTATTTAACTGTGTAACGTTTGTGATAAATTAAAGTTAACGAATTCTCAAACATCAGAAAATACATTTGCTTTTATCTCGGGAACTCTGTGTGCCGCAGAATTCGTATTGCTTTGCGTTGCAAGAACTAGACACCAAATAGCGACATGAGCACAACATAACAGACAAACTCAGCCCTGCTTAGCAAACACTTGTGGTCTAAACACACAAAGGGGCAGAAGACACGCAGCACAACGAAATAACTACACGAACAAGCATCGAGAACAATAACACATACTATACAAAAGAATAACACAGGTTATCAACGCATGTTACAGAAACACGAATGTGTGATGGGGCTACACATCCTACATTAGAAGGAAAAACGCCAGCAAAGCAGCCTCCACAGAACAGTTTTTGAAACACCCGATGATGACCAATGACGGTCGAAACATGTAGTGGAGACGCATTATACGGATTGGTAAACAAGTTCACGCGAAGACAGATTCTTGGTAAACAGTCCGTTACTAGGTTACGCAACACTTCCGACAACTTCAGCGAGGACCGCTCGATGCCCGGTGCTAAGCAACAGAACTATGAACAAGGCTACAATAATAAGCGTTTTATATGGAGTCCGTACCGAAGGTTCACTGGGAACAATGAAGTTCGTTTAGTGCCACAAGGTTGTGTTCTCTCCCGCACACTGTACAGTCTATATATAAACGATACGCCCCAAACACCTGGTGTCTATCTAGGTCTCTTTGCTGACGGCACCTGTATATATATATATATATATATGCGACAGGCAGCAAAGAGGTTATGTTCTCAGAAAGCTGCAGCGAGGTCTCAGTGTTATTGAGACGTGGTGTGATCGCTGGATCATAGAAATCAATAAAGATAAAACTCAAGCAAACTACTTCTCTCATAGACTAAGGCCCCCTCAGACTCATCTTACACTGAATGGGCAGAATATCCCCTTCGTCAATAATGTAAAATACCTGGGCGTAATCTTCGATAAGAGGATTACGTGGAGACTTCACATAGAATGATTGAAGCCAAGGCTTTCAGAACATTTATTGGAATCTACTCCCTATTCAAAAGTGAGCGTTTAAACGCAAACATTAAACTAACCCTCTATAAGGCACTGATAAGACCAGTAATGACTTACGCTTGTCCCGCCTGGGAATTAGCGGCAGACACCTACCTCCTAAAATTGCAGCGCATGCAAAACAAGGTTTTGCGCACCATAGGAAATTTTCCAAGGTGCACATCAGTCCGCGACTTGCACACGGCTTTCAACTTTCCGTATGTATACGATTATATGACAAAATTGTGCAGACGACAAGCAGAAGTCACACAATATCATGATAATGAACATTTTCGCGGTATAGGACAAGGTAAAGCCAGACACAGAAAATATAAGAGGCTTAAACTAGACGGTGGTCAAGCTTATGACCGTTCAAATGACTAAGTTTTCATTGTAGCATAAGATCGGTAATTTAGGAATGGTCTGCTCTGTAAAGCCTGTACTGACAGAGAACTTGTGTGTAAAGCAAAAGGAAGAGTTTTCGATAACATATTGTGACATGTTGCGAAATCCGAGCCCCCCCCACACCAGCAGTGACGCGGCGGGTGAGTCAGCGCTCCCCTCCCCCTCCTCCGCACGGTAACGAAGCCCGCCCCGCCACTCCCCTCCTCGGTGACATCACGCGGTGACGTCACGCGGTGACGCGGAACTGCTTCCTACTGTGACGTGGAACGTAACAGGCAATCCTGCGGCTATATAAGTGAGCTGCAGTGCCGGTACGAGCAGAGTTAGAGTTCTAGTGTGGCTACCGCAGAGTGGTACTGAGACAGTCAGCGAGTCCTGGAGCTACCGCCGAGTTAGCCAGCAACTAGTCAGTTGTATTGTGGCATTTTTCAGTGTACCAATTGTGATACTGCAGATAGCAGTAATCGTCAGATTGTAATTTGGGTGATTGTGAGAGCGGATGTGAAATAAAATTCGCTATACAAAATACGGCGAGAATTTATTTGTCGCGATATACCCCGCGATACGCGACAATATTATATGTGCGAAATATACACTTGACGAACGGTCGACTGTATTCATAAGAGACAGACCCATCTTCTCGTCAGAGAGGATGTTACATAAGGACTATTACCGCAAGAGTTCAGTTGGAAAAAAAATCTCTGGTCGTGGGACTCAAGGGGCCTGATGCCAAGACGAACTGATTGGCGGTAAACTGCCAGTCGTAAAGTAACTCTGACTCTGGCTCTGGCTCTGACTCTGACTTTGCAGTCATTCACAGTTATGAAGCCATGGGTCGAGGACACGAAGCCGTCACGGAAAGAAGTCCAGGAGGGTTCAGCAGTTGAGAGTCCAAGGACGTGAATGGAGCGTGTGCTTAAGGAATTGTGAAGATCAGTTGAGTACAGATTAGAACAGAGGAGTACAGAGTGACTAAAGACGAAATAACGAGAAGACTTCACAGTGATTTGAAGGGCTAGTTTCTGTGTTGAGATCCGTTGCCAGGAGACGACTAGTGAAGACGGAGAATCCTAGTGCGTGTGCAACGGTGAGCTGTAAATTGTGTAAATCAGCGCTAGAGCTGTATTAATTGTAATTAAGATAGAGAGAGTGTAACCGAAGTGCTAATAAATCCAGTCATCCGAACTGGAAACTCTTATTTTCGTCATGCATACCACCTTAAAAGTGACAATATGTAGTAACTTTTAAAGAAAATTTTTAACAATTGTTGCATGTAAGACGGAACATCAGAAAAGCACCTGTTAATTGATTAATTAGTTGCAGGACGATGCTACAACATACTATTATCATTCAGGAAAGAAATTAAGAAACTAATCAGCTTCCCTCTCGCGCAAAGCACACTGATTTTCCACTACAAATACAGCTCGGTCAATGCCGTATAAAGAATTCATCGCTGTTTATTCTAAGATCGGTATGGGACACAGAAATTCACCTACTAATCAGGAGCGTCTGACTAATTCTACAGAATTATTTCCATCCCTGACTACAGCACTGAAAGCTTAGGGCTAATCACAACAAATGACTCCTAGCTGAACTCTTTAAAGCGTGGTGGTATGCACAACTTACTTGAAGATTCACAAATTCTGCATTTTGCCGATACAAAGTTCATGTGTGATTCTTACAATAAACAATGATTAGTTCTGTATACAGCATTAACCGGTTGGCCTTCTGCGATTTTATAAGATACGAACTGAATTTTCAGGTAAGGTTATTTCGATGAACAACTGGCCTACTTTGCCACACACAATGGCGTTCTTATTTCGGGTTTCGTTTCTGTACTCGTAAATTTGAACGTTGCAGCTAACAGTGTGTGCTGGCACCCTAACTCGAGCCTGCGTGCTTTCTTAGGAAGGTTATCAAATTGTAGCCCCTGACTGAACGATATATTGAAACACAAGTGAAATAGAAAAGTAATTGAAGACAAAATTCTTTTATAAAGTTTCTGTAAAAATTGTAGCCATAAATTCATACGCCTATGAGTTTAGGATGCAAAGAAATTATACTAAACGCCATATTTTCGTAGTGGAAGTTATTTTACAGCTGAAGGCTTCAAATTTTAACAACTATATCGTGACTGTCTGTCATCTATCCTTAATGAGATCTGTCGTGTATTTGTGTGGTTACGAGTATAACCAATAAAAAAAGCTAAAGTTATCCTCGTTAACAGGCCGTGGAGGCCCATAACGTTGTGAGAGGTTGAGGCTCCCACATCTTCTAGACAATCGACTCACAGATGGCGGTAAGGTTGTCAACCTTATGCGCCGGCCGCCCTTTAACCCCCAGTAACATTCCTGGTACTCATTTCTGTTAGAGGCGGAGTCGACCCCAGGGTCATTGTGCGGGTAGAAGGATTAGCTAAATTGAAAAGTCCACATCATCGAAACTCGAACCCGCGACCTTCGGCTTGTAGCATAATGCCTCAATCAACTACGCTACCGCGTACCCCCTCCCCCAAGTATAACCGATACGATACCGTTTCTGTCCTATAAAATATTAATTTGACTTCCATTCCGCTAAGGACATGGATCATGCATTTTCTCTAGCAGTCGTGTAGTCTGTGGGTTGGGGCGCCATGCTACTTTCAACGAGTTTACCGAACGGCGAAGCGTTTTCTACTTTTGGCACTTTCCGTGAAAGTTTATGAAGAAATATTAATTTTAGATATTTCGGTAAATTATGTAAGCATTGTTTATACCCAAGTTGGTCTCCTTGTATTTTTTTGTAATTCGTGATGTGGAAAACACGACAGATCACGGTGGAGATGTACACGCTCTGGAACACTAGAACTCGCTCAGTAATTCCATACGAGTTGTAAGTCGTCTCCAGCAGTTCCAAATAATTTCCACGTAAGAAAAGCATTGAAGGTTACTGTCTTCTGCGGTATGCCACCATGATTTCTGGTAAATTGTTAACAACGTTTCGGAGGAACTTCTTGCTTACTTCTTCATGGTAGAAGAGACACGACAGGATACACGACAACATCCCAGAAAAGAGTAATGGTCACAGTCAGTGCCTTAAGAAACTCATATGTCAAAAGAAAAGCACTGTTTTGAATTTCAGCCCTTGGAACACTGTGACAAATATTAGCCATCGGCGTTGAACTTTTCATACCTTCATGTCCACAAATCTTGTTAAATTCCATGACACAAACTTCTTGACAAATTAAACGTCTTTTAATTAAATGACTTCCATTGATTGGAGTTATTAATTTAAATACCAGTAGTTTAAACTATTCGGAGGACATCTGTCTTAAGTTGTAACTTGTTTTACTCGTACATACATACAATGCGTTCAACGGTCGAGGAAACCTGACAACAAGGCACAGCGGAAACAATATTTCTCCGAGAGTGCAGCTGTAACTACCGATGGCAGAATGAGTCATTAACGCTGATAAATGCGCGCCGTTAGGTGTGAGTTTGTCACTGAAGTAAGTCGCATTAATAGTCAGTCTTTATTAGAGGTGTCGGAAGGCGGTCGACATTTATACTGAAATTAAGTTCACTATTGAGCAGCGTGTTTATTGTAGAAACTTTTTCAAGGAAAATAACTAAACAGAAAATGTATTCGCAATTTTTGTCGTAAATATCCTGACTCGCCAGTTTCCACAAAGTCGTATGTATCCAAGCGTGTGAAAAAGTGGCGGGCCATAGGTTCAGTGTGTCACATAAAGAAGCAATCGAAGAGGATTGAGCTGACTGAAGAAAAGGTTCGGGATATTGACGCACGACTACAAATCAGTCCTCGAAAATCGTTAAGACGCTTAGCACAGGAAACCGGTGTTTCGTTAGGATCTGCTTTCACAGCCACAAAATTAATCAAATTTCGCCCGTATAAAATAACAATTTTGCATGAGCTGAAACAACCAGATTATGCAGCAAGAATTAGTTTTTGCAACTGGCTGCTGCAAAATGTGCACGATGGAATGATCCACAGCTTCTGTTCATGAGTGATGAAGAGTGATTTCACGTTAGTGGTCATGTCAATGCACAAAATGTAAGAATACGGAGCGATGAAACTCCTCACGCTATACAGCAAGTGCCATTACATAGTGAAAAGGTGGGGGTGTAGTGTGCTGTAAGTCCGCGGCGAATCACTGGCCCCTTATTTTTCCACGAAACCGTGAACTCTGACCGCTACGTTAATGAAATACTGAATCCGTTCAAGCAGCTGACTGCTGAAGAAAGACAATATGGGGATTTTCAGCAAGACAACGCTATAGCACATATAGCTAATGCATTCATGGTCGTAATATGGGAAGTGTTTGGAGACAGAATAATCAGCAGAGGACTGTGGCCTCTCCGATCCCCATGTCTGTTTTTGCGATTCTTATCTTTTGGAAACCCTGACAGGGAAAAGTCTACAAGAATAATCCTCGCAGCATTGAAGCTCTGCAGAATGAAATAACACGCCACTTTTTCACAAGACTGGATACACACGACTTTGTGGGAACTGGTGAGATAGGATATTTATGACGAAACTTATGGATACATTTTCTGTTAAGATTTTTCCTTGCAAAAGTTTCGACAATAAGTACACGCTGTTCAATAGTGAATTTTATTTCAGTATAAATGTCGACCAGCCGGTTACGGTAGCCGAGCGGTCTAAGGCATGTACTCTCTTCGCTCCCTTGGAAACCGGGATCGTGGGTTCGAATCCCACTCAGGGCATGGATGTTTAGTTTGTGTGTGTGCGTTTTTTTGTGTTTGTGTACAGGTAGAGGCCTTGAGACGAGCTGATCACCCGCCCAAGGAGTCCTACCGAATGTGTAAGATCTAGAAAAACCGAAGTGAACGGAGATGTTCACGGCGGTAGGCGTAAGTCCACTAGGGCTGTAGTGCCAAGGGGGGGAAAAATGTCGACCGCCTATCGACACCTCTAAAAAGACTGGCTATTAATGCGACTTACTGCAGTGACAGGCCGCGCCATAGCTCAAGCGGTTAGTCGCTGGCTTCCCACGGCAGCGGCCCGGGTTCGATCCCGGGTCTGGTCAAGTGGGATTTGTGGTGGACAAATTGGCGCTGGGGCAGGTTTTCTCCGAGTACTTCGGTTTCCCCTGCCAATCTTCATTCCACCAATTGCTCCACAATCACCCTCACCTATCATCTGGGCCTGGTACAATAGGCCAGAAGTAGCCGCAGTACAAGGGACTTAGTTCCACCCCACTAGCAATAACAAATAATACTGCAGTGACAACATCAGACCACCTGACAGCGCGCGTTTATCAGCGCCAATGACTAATTCTGTGTCGGCAGTTACAGCAGCAATATGTGAGAAATTCTGTGTCCGCTGTGCGCTGCTCCCAGGTTTCCTCGATGGTTGAACGCCATGTATTACATACCCCGTGTAATCGTGATGAGTATTACTATGCATCGAGACAGTAGAGCAAGATTGCATCTGAACTTGCTGCTCGAACCGGTTATACGCCAATTCCATTTGTAATGGATGAGTATTTTCAAGTTCAAACACATTCGCTGAACTGTCTGGTTCATGTGGACACCACATTCTGACAATTTCATTCTGAAAGTTTCATTTTAACAACTTCAAGCATGAATGTTTAAGCGTTTATCCTCTCTGTGCAGAATGATGTATTCTGCACGTGACTTGTTCTTGCACCGAGACTTTCAATTGCCTCATTCTGTGATACAAATATATATGACCACGACAATATACATTTATTTCTCTGCATCTATGCTGAATACTTTCGCAAACGTAGTAAGTAAGATAAACGGACATGAATCTTGACATAAGCCGATATCTTTTTGAGACAGATGAAAGAAATGAAGTCCGAAAAGCTGCTTATTGTCATCATGGCTCAATCCACATATGCTCCGTGACCTTTTGGCGTGTTCACATAGATGCGACTGAGCAGATTCGTGTAACGGCAACCCCTTTAAGATGTGTATACATCGGAGGTGGAGGGGGGTATACTCTTTTAATCTTGGCCCGGACGCCAGTTATCCTGAGGTGTTTCGTGAATTTCCTCAGTCCTTCCGGAACAGGATAGTAGTATCACCTCGATTATGACATGTCCGCTTCCTTTAGAATACTCTCCAGTTCATCACTCAACACTCATTCTACAATTGGACGCTACACAGTCGATACGGACAGCCTCATAAAAACAACGCACCACAAGAGAGTGTAGCAGACAGGCGCTACAGTTCACAGGGCAATCGACTAACATGTGCTCCACGCGCGTTGTGTTTGAATACTAACATAACCTATAAAACAGATTCTTACCTCTTAAAAGCCGCTACACGAACACGCACCAACTTCTCATTCGTACAGACAGGCCGTCACTACACACAACTGAGCTGACAAAACCTTGAGATTATTTTAACTTCGATGCCTGAGCTCGATTTACTTGATATTATATCCGTAACTCGGTGCGTTTATTAACACTACTGTAGTTCACAAAATAATAGCCTATAATTACATTTATATTTTGACATTAGTTACTTAACAGTAATTGATCTTAATGTCTGTCCATCACTGACAGCAAATCCGATCTCAGAGCGACGGAATATGCGAACTACCTCGTGCTACTCGCATCTATTAACCACTTCCCTCTCATGCGCCGCGACTACTAGCAGGTTGTCTGACAAGAACAGACAAGCAACAGGAGCTGACTCGCGCTCTCGAGCCCCTCGAGCCTGCGCTGAGATGTTGCTTACGGGAACGACAAACTGTAGCGTGACGTCATGCAGTCGATCCAATCCAAGGGAGGCTTACGATTTCGTCCTCTGATCAAATTATTCATTTATTTGCTGCTTACTTAATGACGCTTTAACTAAACCATAAAAAATCAGTCATGATAACTGTGGTCCCATCTGAGATTCGAACCGACCACCTCTCGAATACGAGTCAAGAACGTTACCACTATGTCACCCGTTCGGTGCTTTCTGGTCAAATGCGCCTGATCTTTTATGTCTCTCCAGTAAAGCTAATAAAATCAAGAAATAATTACATTCGCGTATACATGTTGTGATAATGCGACTGTCCGCGTCTCATTTATGGGTCTCGTATATCATAAAATTATAAAAACAGTGGTCCCTAACTTACACGGTTAATTCGTTCTGAAGATTTCCGTGTAAGCTGACAACGGTGTAGATCCGACAGTGGTTAAATACGACACATTCTTCGTAATTTACATACCTGTCAATGGATTATTAAACCTACAAATTTTGTACCTTAAAAATGTATCATGCAGGTCACGGTAGCCGAGCGGTCTAAGGCATGCACTGTCTTCGCTCGCTCGGAAGCCGAGATCGTGGGTTCGAATCCCACTCATGGCATGGATGTTTGTGTGCGTTTTTCTGTTTGTCTACAGGTAGAGGCCTTGCGACGAGCTGATCACCGGCCCAAGGAGTCCTACCGCATGTGTAAGATCTAGAAAAACCGAAGTGAACGTAGTTCATGGAGGTAGGCCTAGGCCCACTGGGGCTGTAGTGCCAAGGAAAAAAAAAGTATCATAACATACCATAAGTTATTGTAACA
This sequence comes from Cryptotermes secundus, assembly GCF_002891405.2. Lineage (NCBI taxonomy): Eukaryota > Metazoa > Arthropoda > Insecta > Blattodea > Kalotermitidae > Cryptotermes > Cryptotermes secundus. The sequence continues at coordinate 1,485,463 of NW_019726221.1, forward strand.
CTGTGTATGAACCCTGCATATCCAGTACTAATGGCCAAAGAAGTCGAAGTACCTAAATTGTTTGAATTTGCAAAATGTACCCGTGTGTCTACCGAACCTCATATTCAGTGGGTACCGGGGGTAAAACGGCAGGGGCGTGAAGCTGACCAATCACCTCCAACTAGTGCCGAGGTCAAGAAAATGTGGATCTACACATCTACTTCCCTATACGCCTTCATGGCGTAGTGCTTAATTAGTTAAGCACAGGGACAGCTTTACCTTTTTTTACCTTTTACATGTGTATCTGCGTATCTACGGACTGGCGGAAATTGAGCCCGCGTAAGTCGAGAACCTACCTTGTATGAAAATCATGAGTAGGCGATACATGCGAACTAATAAATACATTTGGAAGAGATCGGAACTGAATGTCGCAGGTGACTAGGCAGCACTCCGCTTTCGTATTGTAGAGGTGTCGACTTCAAATACCATCTCGGATACCGACTATCATGACAGAGGTTTTTCGTGACTATCCTCAGACCCTGCAGGCAAATGAAGGACATTACCTCAAATTACGCCACGTCTGCTTTTTTCCATATCCTTTCCAAATCATTATTCACTTATCATCGTACCATTCGATATTACACAACATGGGCTCAGAGCGTCGTCAGGTAAACCATAAATCAGCAATCAGTATCTGACACTTCAACGCTCCTGCCAGAGTTGTTGCCGTTAGGACATGTCTGAATACAGAATTTTTTTAGAGAACAGCTACTTGAAACGCGAGAACTTGAAAGAGAGGGTTGAGAATTTATTAAATGTATTAATCTCGTAAGATGTCATTTTTTATGATCGGGTGAATGGCATCTGCGTAAATCCTGTATTGGGCTGTTAGTGTGATTGTGTTAAAATGAGTCATTATAGCTAACCAACTAACAAGTTAACTAGCTAACTACATAACTCCACGGAGCTGAGACCTTCTTGAGAAGCCGCCAGTTGTGCAGCTAATCAAGAAGTTGGCTACATGTTATGATGGAACCTGAATTATCATTACCGTGTCCACAACAGTCCTGCACTCGTTCCTATCTTGAGCCAGATTAATCCAGTCCACACCACCTCATCCGTTTAAGATCCATAAACGTATCATCCTCTCACATACGTCTAGGTCCTCCTAGTGTTTTTTTCCTCTGGTTTCCCACCAAAACACTGTAACCCCTGCATTCCTCTTTTCTCTTGTAAGTTCATCACGTCCTGTACATTTCATCCTCCTAGACTAGATCATTATAAGTATATTTGGCGAAGAATACAAGTTACGGAGCTTCTCATTGTACATACATTGTCCTCTTGCCGCCTAATATTTCATCCCTTTTGGGTCCAAGTATTCCTCTCAACTCCCTATTCTCAAGCACGTTCAGTCTATTTTCTTCCCTTAATGTCAGAGACCAAGTTTCGCACTCATACAAAACTACAGGTAAAATTATAGTTTTGTATATTTCAATTTCTACGTTTTTGGGCAGAAGACAAGAAGAACATAATGGCAGCATATATTACTTGAATTTAATCTGTTCTTAATTTATTCATGAATCAAATTTCAGTTTTTCACTGTCATTACCAAATCCTTGAACTGTGTCATATATTCACAGTATCTATTAGCTGTATTTATGTCATTAATTTGCCTTGCATTCTAGTGACAAGAACACCAACATGTGCTTAGCTTCTTCTGTGTTTACTTCTGGACCAACCTCCTTACTAGCGTCAGTTAGAGATTTTCTTTGTGGTATTCATATTATCTCTAGACATATTTACATCATCAGCGCAGACCAGAAGCTGAAGTATCTCATTCAAGTTTAGTCCTACCTGGTTTTCCTGGTTCCTCCTAATGGCACATTCTAAAGCAGTGTTGAAAAGCAATGGCGATAAAGCAAAACTATTAGAACTAAGCATATGAAAATTGGCAAGGAGCCATATCATTTTTTTATTGATAGTGAGGTGGGACTAAGTCCCTTGTACTGCGGCCATTTCTGGCCTATTGTACCAGCCCCAGATGATAGGTGAGGGTGATTGTGGAGCAATTGGTGGAATGAAGATTGGCAGGGAAAACCGAACTACTCGGAGAAAACCTGCTCCAGCGTCACTTTGTCCACCACAAATTCCACTTGACCAGACCCGGGGATCGAACCCGGGCCGCCGCGGTGGGAAGCCAGCGACTAACCGTTTGAGCTATGGCGCGGCAGAATCTCAATATTTCAGCGGGCAAGTCATTTCACGTCACGCGGCCACTGAGATCGGCATTATTACACTCTCTAAAGGGTAAATATATGTAAACTGTTTAATATATTCTTTAGAGTGATAGGTAAAGATTTTCCTTTGGTTAACTAATTAAACACCACGCCATGAAGTAGTAGAAGGGGGTAAGAAGTGTAAGTCCACGATTCTTATGCTAAATGAAGGTAGGTCAAGTTCAAGCCCCTGCCAATTTACCCCGGGAAAAGAGCCCCTCCCTCGTACCAACTGGATGGAAGACGGAATGGGCCCCAGAACCGGTCTTGGAGAAAAGTTTCTTGCCCCTGTCGGGAATCGAACCGAAGTTATCCATCCTGTCGCTCTCCCGTCCATATGCTTCAGCAGGATGCAGCAATGGAGCACGAACTAACCAACTGCAAGGAGCTTAGCAGTTATTTAGAAGCCGCCGGTGTGCAGCTACTCAAGAACTTCTCGACTTTATATGGAACCCGCAGATTCATTACCGTGTTCACAAGAGCCCGCCACTGGCCCCTATCCTGAGCCAGATCAATCCAGTTCATACCACCCCATCCTATCTCTCTAAAATCCATTTTAATATTATCCACCCACCCATGTCTTGGTCTTCCTAGTGGTCTTATAGACCAACAGCTGATGTGTCCAATTTAATTTCACTCCTGGACTTTCCTAATGGTGAATTCAAAAGCAAAGCTGAAAAGCAAGGTGATAACACATCTCCTTGTTTTAGACTATTTTGGATAGAGTTTCTAATTCTTACTAGTAAGAACTTGTAGTAACAGATTTTTAATATAACATATTGCACCCCCGTGCCAAAAAAAATGACATAAATCAAAATAGGCACTTTTATTTATGTTTTTAAAAATATACGAACTGCGTTTACTTTCAGGAAAAGCCACATACGTTCATTTAAAATATTTACTTCAAGAGAAAGGCAATGTCGTTTTTCCCCACAGCTGAAACAGTCACGTGTTGCTCGGAATGAGTGACACTTTTGACCTTGGGCTTTCCAGTCATTCTACCGTTTGCAAGAAAAACTGCACTAGAGAGAAGTGACACTATTCTAGAATCACGTAAGAGCTTTTTTTCTGTCTCCATTTCCGAATCAAAAGTTCTCTGTTTTGTGTGTTCTAACAGTCACGTTTTCTATTGTGATCTTTGACCATCATTAAAAGACTTATAAGTTTTATTATTAGTCTTCCCTTATGTTTGCAGACATTGCTTTTGTTGTATGTGTATCTCATTCTCTATTGTATATTTCAGTTCTGAGGTTCTGGTTCGATGCAATATTCTCCCTGTCATGATTTCGGTTGACCATTTCGTAGTAAAGGCAGCACAGGAGGACAGCAACTGGAGCTGACGAACAGAAGACATTCTAAAGTGGTAAATGAAAGGTGTTCAGAAAACACGGAGGGAAATAAAATTGGAGAAGAGTACAAGTCGCTCAGAAGACATGGATAATGGGTATTCACAGACGATGGGGGATGAAACAACTTTAGAAGAATACAGATCAATCAGAGAAGATGGAGGAACACGAGACTGAAGAGATGAAGGAAATCTTATCAAAAGAGACAGCAAGAGATGGTGATAGCAGAAGGGCGTAACCTTTAATTTGAACTGCTAAGTGGAGCGATAAGATTAAGATTGGTTGGCGTATAAAATCTGTTCATTCGGAACGTGATTCAACTTTCGAAGAAGATAATGGCGATAATGTTAATGGTCCACATTACAAAATGGATGGCGATTTGAATAAATGCCCACATTTCTTGTAACAAGAAGGGGATAATCAGCCGAGAGATAATACCGACTGCCCTTCTTCGGATTATGACTGCGACTGACCCATCCCATTGTGATCTGAGAACATGCTGAGTCCAGACGCTTCTCTTTCCTCGGGGGTAAAGCGACCAGTGCGTGAAGCTGACCACTCACCTTCAACTAGTACCCGGGTCAAGAATGCGTGCATCAATACAGACACTCCTCTATATGCTTTCATGACATAGTGCTTAATTAGTTAAGGACAGGGACAACTTTACCGCAGTAACACCGTTGGAGACATCAAGCCTCTTATTCGTCGACTTGATCGTAGGGTATATAATGCAATGAATGTGAGTTCATTATGTTAAAAGATGTCGCCACTACTCCCTATCAAATGCGAGGCCAGAGGCTTCATGTAACAGTTAGCATTGTGCCAGTTCTTTTACAATTTGTAATTATTCAGAGGTTGAGGGCTACCCTTTATCGCTTGTCCGCGACTGCTTAATATGTTGGTATCTGCCCTCCATTCCCAACAAAACAGCGAGCCCTGCCGATGTGACAGAAGACACACTTAACATGGGAATATAGAGCGAGTTTCCACAAACGCTAATGCTTACAACTTGTATTCGTGAGGTGTATAGTTCGAAACCCTGTCAGAACACCCATTATCCTACGTTTTATAGCGGTCTTTCCTAGCATCTTAAGCAGAAATCTGGGATAGTTCCCCAAAACAAGCCACAACGACTGCATTTGGCATTCCTTCTAATGGATTCCTACAATTCGCAATTATAGGATTTGAGCTTTTAAGGACATATTAGAAACTGTTAGATCCGAGTTATCTCTAAAAATATGAGCGAACTGCCCAGACTCGGCGAGATACTCTAAAACCTGACGCGAAACTCGCAATTTGAAATGTGAACGAAGGTTGGATCGAAGGTGGCGTCATGCGCAGTTCAGTTCAATTTAGCAGACATTGCCTACTGACACCACGTATATAGGTCGCAGCATCAGAAACTCAACATCGGAGCCATCTTGTGAGGGTTGATTGTTATTCAAAGGCCTAAATACGGCACATTAATTTCTCGACAAGCTACGTAGGGAGTGCCATCTTTAATTCAGGAATAAAATTTGAATTGGAGGAAAAAGGAACATGCGTTCAGGAATGCAGCTGTGTGTGACACGCAATTTATTTTTGGAGACTGATCCTTGATCGAAAATTCGGCAGAGCGACAGATAAATCAGCAGGTATGGCCACACCAGTGTCCTGTCCGTTGTGTTGTTGAGTGACAAATGTATTCTTTATGTGAGAACGTATCTGTAGCACTGAGCTATATCTCACTTTTCGATCTTACTCACTGTCACGATGGATTTAAACTTACTTGTCCAGATGCCGTAACAATAAAAGAAAGATATGTAGTGAGTACACGTGCCAGCTGTCATGTGGCATTGATACGACGATAACATCTGCAGTCAACAGGTCCCATTGTTCATTGAAGTGCATGCAATGTACTGACGTGTTGCAAGGTTGTCTTTCCAAGTGTCGCGCGTAATGCATTCGGTTGTGGTCCATGTATTACAGACACAGAAACGTTACAGCAAGGAGCCTACTGTAACGTTTCTGTGTCTGTAATCCTTGGACCGCTGTCTGCATGCATATCCTAATTGCTACTGTATGTAAAAGAAAAAAGTAAAGCTATCCCTGTAGCAGGCCGTGAAGGCCCATAGGGTTGTGAGACGTTGAGGGTCCCACATTATCTAGACAATCGGCTTAAAGATGGCGGTAAGGTTGTCAGCCTTACGCACCGGCCGCGCTTTACTCCCCAGGAAAATTATTTAATTAATTCCTGGTAATCATTTCTGTTAGAGGCTGCACAAAATTTAAAATCTTATAACCTGCTGTTTTGCGTTTATGTTTCCGTCTTGTGACCAACATTGCTACATATTTAGCACAAGACAAATAAGCTTAACAGGCTTAATGTTAATAACCTTGCTGTTATAGGATCTACAGCAGCAAGACATCTGTGGCAAATTAGTTAATTTGCATAATTATCAGCTGCGCATGTTCAGTGTCGGCGTCTTTACTCATATTGGATTTTAATGCCTACAACAAAAAGTTTTATACTTCAAGTGAGAATCCACAGACAAGCTAGCTGGACTACTTAAGATGTGAAGACTGTACAATGCTACCCACTGTCGCTGTCGAATGGGTCCTGTTTCGTAATCGAGAGGGCCCAGGTTCCGGTCACTCCTTGAAGGCCAGCAAAATTCTGATATTGTAAAAGGGTAGTCGGGATAGGGATGGGTGACGAGCTAGAATTGCCGGATTTGATTCTCGGGAGTGCAAAATTTTTCTTTTCCGCAGGGTCCAGAACGATTCCGGGGCCCACCCAACTCCCTGTCCAATGGGTACCAGGGACACTTTCCCCGGAGATAAAGCGGTCTAGGTGTGTAGCTGACCACTCAACTCCAACTAGTGCTGAGATCAACAAAAATGGAACTATACCTCCACTTCCTCATATGTCTTCATGGCATAAAACTTACCCACTTAAGCACAGGGACAATTTTACTAATTATATTCTTCACTAATTGTCCTGCCATTTTATGCCCTATAATCTGACTTATGTNGATATTCCTCAGCCCCTTCAAGCCGCTCAAACTAAGCCACGACCAGTGCCTTCCACAACCTTCCCAATTCACTAATTGTCCTGCCATTTTATGCCCTATAATCTGACTTATGTAAACAATGCACCGTAAATAAAAGGAATATAGGCTTTCAGTAGGAGATATGTGGAAACCATAGGGCAGTTATAGAAGTGGCAAACCTGACGAGTGGCTTTAACAACTGCGGGGGCAGTTATATGAGTGCTATCCTGCCCCAAATTTGAATCTTTCACCTTAGTAACCATTTCGGCTTTAGGGACTCTGTAATTAAATTCACAGAAGTGGCTGTCTGGCAATTCACCTCAATAGCATAAAAATAATCTTTCGGAAATGCTGAAAGGGTTTGAGTATGGCACAGAGAAAGACTGAACTATTGTTGTGCAAGAATGTAAGTACAATAATAAACAAGCAGTTCTGGGAAAAATTAACTGCCTGCTTTCCTTTCACTATATGTTGAGTATTTGATAAGACACTGACTGTACAGAAAATATGGTGTCTAACAGTTGTATTGTCACATGTATTTGTCGCTGCGGGAACGTGTTTACCAAGCCATTGGTTAGCAATGATGGGGGTGGGGACACAGCTAGACGATCTAGACTTTTTCAAAATAAGGAAATTCGGTTAGAATTTACCATTGTTCATCATTTTAGGTGTTAAATTCAACAGAGTTTTAATAACAGTTACAGTCTTCACTTAGTTCTGATTACTGCTGGTAATTCACGCATACATGGTACATTTATTGACAGATATACTGTTTTTATAAATATTCAAAATAACGTCCATTTGTCTATAATCTGTGCAAATTGCAACACTTTTTATTTTACACTTCAATACTCTCTAACACTACATGTTTCGGCCTCAAACGGTCAACTTCAGGTTTTTTTTACAGATATTCAATTAAGATTGTGTCGAAACTGCTACACTGTTTCATTATTCTAATTCATTTTAAAAACCACGTGCTGTGGTCTTTTTCTTAATTAAAATGAGATAAAATTCTTTTATACTTTTGTTACTTATTGTTTTACTTCACTCAGGGTGTTGTCATTTCTGTTAAATATAAGATGTTTTTCTTGGCAGCTTGTTCCTCACGTTAGTTATCTGTAATTTATAAATTCCTATATTAATGTTGTTTTCTATTTGTTATTATTATTATTATTATTGATATCATCATCAGTATTATTATGATGTTGTGTTTGTTTACTTTTGTACTCACTTTCTCTTGGTTTGTGTTTCCTCCTCGACGCGTAGTGTTGTCTTTACTAGTGCTGATGCAGTGTAATTGTTACATTGTCAGAATACTTAGCCATTTCACCATGATTAGTAGTAATTAATTATAATAATATAGGAAAGTGTAGAATGAAATTGTAGCTTTCATGCCCTGTAAATCATTTATTTGTATTACACAATACCTTTCCATGTGTTGTCTTGTAGATGTTATTGTGAAAGCCAATGACAGTTCTGAACACTTTGCCTTATAAGACAATGACAAGAAGCATCAGTGCATCCAGCAGGATGAAGAGACATCAAGAACTCAGAAAAAGATATGGGTGGAATTGTGTAAATGGTGTGCATCTTGAGAATATAAGGAAAAGTTTTTCCTGTGCTTAAGTAAGTACCTCACCATGAAGACATTTAGGCGAGTTGATGCATAACTCCATGCATTCTTAACTCTAGCAGATATGAGGCTGGGTGCAACCTTTGAGCCAGTCTGAACACTATTCCTTACTCAAACCATAGACTACTTGCTATAACAACTGACCAATCTCAGCTCCTTTTTTTACTGACACAATGCAAAGCAAAAAATTTTAAATTTCTGCAGTCCACTTGTTGCTACCTACAGAACAAATTCTCTTCAATCTTAAGTTAAAATCCTCGAGAAATGAGTACCAGGAATTTCTCAGAATACTCTTGGGGGTAAAAGCAGCTGACAACCTTACCACCATCTACAAGCCGACTGTCTAGAAAATGTGGGAACCTCAACATCTCACAAACCTATGGGCCTCCACGGCCTGTTACAGGGATACCTTCACTTTTCTTTTAACCATTTACTGCAGGAAATGCAAAGTTCTGCCATAATTACATTAACTAACATATTTCAGTCTTCACAGATCTTATAAAAGAAAATAATTCCTCACTGTGCAATGTCCATCTTCAAATGGAGCAAACAAATGTTTAAAACAAAATATATAATTTTTTTTCTTTTGCTCCCACTTTGGGGTATGGGGCTGATTTCTCAGTTTCACTGATAATTTTTACAGATGGTAGGATTCCTTGGATGGGTGATCAGCTTGTTGCAAGGCCTCTACCTAAACACAGGACAACACAAACACAGAATAAACGCATACACACACCAAACATCCATGCCTTGTGTGGGATTTGAACTCATGATCCCAGCTTCTTAGTGAGCGAAGACACTACATGCCTTAGACTGCTCGGCTACCATGACCGGCCAATAATATAAAAAGGTAAAGTTGTCTCTGTGCTTAATTAATTATGCACCATGCCATGAAGACAAATCAGCGAGGGGAGGTATAGCTCCACTATTCTTGATCTTAACACTATATGGAGGTGAGTGGTCAGCTTCATGCCCTGGTACAATCACCCTTGGGAAAAGAGCCTCTGGTATCCATTGTATAGGAGGTTGGGTGGGCCCCAGAGATGGTGTGGACACTGTGAAATAGACAAAAAAAAATCTCTTGCCAATGCTGGGAATCAAACCCCAGCTGTCCAGCCTGTAGGCCATTGCTATACTGGCTCCTCTTTCAATAATATATTATGTATTATATGTGTGTATAATTATCAACACAACAAATCACTTGTATAACATGTAACAATACAATAATAATTATTTATTATTACAGTACCATGACATGTTTCAATCCTTAGATCATCTTCAGATGGTCACAGTTTACAAATAAAATTTAAAGTTACGTAAATGGTAATGCTATTAAAATTCACTGGGAATTTGATCCAATTTTACAGTGTCATTCCTACCATAATACTAGTTGTCAACATAATATACAATTAAATTAAGGTGTTTTCCATGTTGCAATTTCTATATCACAGATGTATGCACTTATGGGTATATTGCTTGCATCAGATATTTCTGTTAGTGGAGTGGGTCCTGGTATGCGGTGCTGTTGATACTGGTGGGTAGGGTGATGGGTTTGAAGCGATGATGTGTTCTGTTGTTCTTTTCAAAAAGCAATAAGCTTGGAGTTTTAAGATTAAGGTGTACTGTGATGCGATACCATGTAGTCTGGCAAATTGGTATCAGCATTTTAGATAAACCTGCCATCTCCAAATATTAAATCCATCTCAATGTTTACCAGCACGAGAACTCAGCATCTTAATTTATGAGTTTCCTCTGTTGTATATGACGGTGTGATACATTAGATATTATTAATGTAACAGGTATATGGTGGATAGAATAATTACAATGGTTACGGTTTATAAGTAACATTTTATTGAATTCGAATGTAATATCTATTGGTAATTATGAAAACGTAACAGCACTGGTTTGTCACATACTGTAACTCGACTTTCACCGATGTTATCTGCCAGAGGGTAAACAAGACTTATTTTGAACTAAGGGAAGCAAATAAGAATAGTATGTTGCTTCACAGAGAAACTGGAAAACATCAGTTAAAGTCCGAGAAAACAAGCCAAGGTCCAGGAAAACCCACCATATGGAATAACAATAGAATGTTCTAGAACATTCCTATATGATGAACTTTGTACCTTCCAAGATAGCTTTCACACAACCCCCACCCCACAGGCAGGGCTATAAGAACCCTGACCCAAACCATCCAGAACGCTCTCTAATCTGATTACGAAGTTTAGTCTATAGGACGGTACTCTGTCAGTTAGGAGTCGGCCACTGCTAAAGCCTTAGGCAGACTTGCTGTTGTTACAGTTGTACATATTTACTGTGTAATAAACTCTCTTGAATTAAGCATCTTCCAGCATTTTATCTCCACCAATACGACGGACAAGGTTTGCCGCTTGACCGACTCCATCAAGACCAACCCACAAGTACGAGTATCCACTCTGTCGCCCGACAGTGTAGCATACGACACCTCTGCAACTCCAAAATATCTGTGGAAATCTTCTCCGATTTCAGATGTAATTTGAAGAGAAAAGCTGCTCCTTCACATTAGCCTTTTCACTATGCAATGCATCATTAAAATGCATCTACAGGTTCTCTGATTCAGAAATGCTGAGTAAGCCTACTCTGCTCTTTATCTGTTGATAACAGAATTAGTTGCTGAACATTATGATTATCTCTCGTATATTAATTTCTCGTATAAATTTTCCTTTTTGAGATTATGGCATTTACTTTTTATGAAACAGGAGATATACTGTGAATGTAGGAATTTACCACAATTAGACATATTTAATTTGTTCATTCATTTATGGATTTCTGTTGTCTTAAAATTATAGTATTTTACTCCAACCATTCCTTCATGTAAACACATTTCTTAGGATTTACTGATCCAACATCACTACAGTTTTGTAGAACCTGAAATGAAAAGCAACAAGGGATATTTCACTACAGCATTTACACCAACTGTAAAATCCATAACACAGTCACTTCACACAGCACAATTAGAGACCAATGCATTATTGCAGAAAACACAACAATGCACTCTGCTTGCTTATTGAAAGGGTGAGAGCTAATGAGTGATTTGACAGATTGGTTAAATAAACATGTGTAACACGTAATAGCTAAGTTGGTGGCAACAGAGCACAGCATTAAGACAAAGTGCTAGATAAATTTCAAGATACTATACTGCTGGTTGGAATGATAGGTTATATGGACTGCTTAGTGAAAGAGGCCATCATGATCTGGCTACACCCCAACAACTTTGACAGGAATACAGGATTCACTCGAAGTCACTTATGGTATCATACCATCACTATGCTTAAAGAAGGGAGGACCAGTAATAAACACAAGAATCAGCAGCTAGCCTGGGAGAGGGTCCAGGTTTAGCAATGTGGATTTACTGGCTGCCTGATTCCACCCACAGTCCAAGAGTCTGTGCTGCGACAAGACACCTGTTGACACCATCTGACTATGCCCACTCTTCCCTTGGCAGTCCACTGTGAGATTGAACACTCACTCACTCATGGAGCTGAGCCCTTCTTGAGAAGCCATCAATTGTGCAGCTACTCAAGAACTTCCCAGCATTTTATGGAACAAAAAGGTTCATTACCATGTTCACAAGAGCCCTCCACTGGTACCTATCCTGAGCCAGATTAATCCAATCCATACCATCCCATCCTATCTCTCTAAGATTTATTTTCATATTGTCCACCCAGCTACACCTTGGTCTTCACGGTGGACCCTTTCCATCTGGCTTTTGCACCAATATCCTACATGCATTCCTCTTCTCCCCTATTTGTGCTACAAGCTCTGCTCATCTTGCCCTTGACTTGATCATTCTAATTACACTTTTCAAAGAATACAAGGTATGAAGCTCCTCATTACTTTATTTTCTCCAACCTCCCTTCACTTCATCTCTCTTCAGCCCAAATATTCTCCTCAATAATGTCAGAGACCAAGTTACACACCCACACAGAAGCACAGACAAAATTATAGTTTTGTATATTCTGATCTTTATGTTTTTAGATAGCAGACGAGAAGACAAAGGGTTCTAGACTGGATGGTAGCAAGCATTACCTGAATTCAATCCCCTCTTAATTTCCTCTGGAAGCAGGTGTTGATTTGTTATAGTTCTTCCCAAATATCTGAACTATGCCACATTTTCAAAACATCTGTTATCTATCTTTCTGTCATGATTTTGTCCTGTATTCTGGTGACAAAACAGTAACATTGACTTAGTTTTCTCTGTGTTTGCTTCTAGACCAAACTCTTTACTAGTGTCAATTAAAGTTCGTGTGTATGGCATCTATATTGTGACATGATGCCTAAAAGCTGCTATAGAGGAGTTGAAGCCAGCCATCCATTGCCAGGAAACGGCTTGGTAAACACTGCCTAAAAGCCGAAACAATGGAGCCAGGCATCCACTGGTAGGTAAAGGCCTGGGAAACATTTTCCCATGGCAACGAATTTTGGACAATATACTTACAGGGCAAACCCCACAAGGTAAGCGCACAATGCCCGGTGCTGGCAGTAAAGACTCTACAGCTCGATAAAAATGGTCACCATCTGTTGCTACAGTTCGTTCAACTTTGCCATCATACAGAAGGGTATCCAGAATTGTTTCCACATCTTCTACTGATAACTGGACCTGTTAATAACAAATTGCGGTTAATCTATTTTCAACTTTCAAGTCAAATGTATTATGTTTTATTCAGCAATGAACAACATATAAGCTCAGTCTGTCTTACTTCATAAGTAGCGTGGTTTCAGTTACCGTGTTTAACCTTACCAACTTTATACCATTCTAAATTTTCTGTCCTGAATAAAACATGAAAAAGTTATGTAATTCAATAAATTACACTAAAAAGTGAAAAGTAATACAAGGAATTACAAAATAAATACAACAACCCCTCAAATTCAGCCATCATATAGGGACAAATCCAATAATATTGATAAGATAAAACATTCACCTGAAAAAATTACCTTACTTATTCCAAGATCACTTATATATTTCCACACGTCCTTGGATGATGCATATGAAATGTTTCGGGCAGCAATAGGACCCCCTTTGCAGTCTTTGGTAGCCTCCAGTTTTTGCTGCAAATATCTGTAGCACTGCTGATTCAGCACATCCACAAATTCAGCCTCAAAGTCTTGATCACAGTACCAGGCTCCCCCTGTTACTGATCGATCTGGTTCCAAATTATAAAGCATGTACACTTTCTTTTTGCTGGCCTATAAAAGTGAATCAGAAGTACTAAAATGCAGCAACGAACATCTGAGACGCCAGAGATGTTCACAAATTGTAATCTAGATTAATAAGGTATAGTAAAATTTTCATACAATGTTGAGACTATGGAAGTCTCAAGACATTTCATTCCTCTCTGATATGAGTGAAAAGTACATTTTCTGCCTTCCCTGATGATTTCTCTGATTCCAAGAGTCTAACTTTTAGGCATCACATCACAACAGACTTCCATTATTTATGTTTGTTGACAGCACACATCGATTCATATCTGAATAACTAACATTTTGTTGCAATATATTTTTAGGACAAACAAACAAGCAAACAAGGCAGGGCTTCTGTTGTCCTTGGTCAAAAGATACAGTTACAGCTGTTAATTAAGAATAGACTGCCATCAGGGCTGCCATTTTCTTAAGTAGGGCGAGGAGCCATAAATTTTGCTTATAAACTTGTTTAATGCCTTTAAGAATATTTTTATGGATTGCCCTACAATTTTTAAAAAATAATTTTTGGTATCAATATTTGGTATATTTAATGCCTTCTGGAAGCTTACCCCCACCCCCATGTCTGAAAGCTGGAACAGTGGAGCCAGAAGAGACAGAGAAGGGATGGTCACTGCCAGGCAATGGCTCAGTAAACATGATCCCATGGCAATGAATATGCATGCAGTGTTTCAGTGTTTTCTTTGTGGTCCATGTTGTATCAAATAATCCATATGTAGTGACGGGAAAGTAGACAAGTACGAGGGGGGGACCCAAAAATAACCGGAAACGACCTGTTGTGCGCGCATGCTTTGTAGTTACGAGTTGTGCTGCTAGGTGGTGTTAGCTGGGGGTCTCCCGCGACTGTTAGTGAGCTGGCGTCAGTCTGAGTTAAGTGGTTTGTCTGTGGTGCTCTGTTGTGTGCGTTCCTGTTTCAACCCTTTGGCGATTAGTGAGATGGCCGACCAGAAGGAACAAAGAGTGTGCGTGAAATTGATGAAGATCGTCGAAAGACCACTGACCAACTTTCTGAGGAAACGAACATCTCATGGAGCACGGTCCAGCGAATTTTAACCGAAGGTTTGCACATGAGACGGGTGTCTGCAAAATTTGTTCCTCGCTTGCTCGGAGATGACCAAAGAGAAAACCGCGTGAATGTTTGCCGCGACTTGAAGAGTGAAGTGCAGTTTTCCCTAACAGAAAGCAAAATTTCACGCACACTCTTTGTTCCTTCTGGTCGGCCATCTCACTAATCGCCAAAGGGTTGAAACAGGAACGCACACAACAGAGCACCACAGACAAACCACTTAACTCAGACTGATGCCAGCTCACTAACAGTCGCGGAAGACCCCCAGCTAACACTACCTAGCAGCACAACTCGTAACTACAAAGCATGCGCGTGCAACAGGTCGTTTCCGGTTACTTTTGGGTCCCCCTTCGTATTTCTTCCCAGAACTCCTTGTTTAATTTTGATCTTTTCCCAAAAAACTCTTGTGGGTGCATCCTGCACCACGATATTGTGCCATATCACCCATTGTGAATGTAAATGCTATGTAGCGTTTTGCACATTTTGCTGCAACATTTCAGATGACATTCTATACAAACATGCTGTGTCCTTAACATCTCACTGTCTGGGGACTCTACTATGCAGACTTCTGCACCAAATGCGGTAATATTTCAGACAAAAGAGACTAGAGGAACAGCAAAGAGACATTCAACTGCAACATAACTGAATACCTGTATGTCTCATGCTTTTTCACTGATTATCTACCAAATCAGAATGAATAAAAAAATAGAACTATGGTACGCACTTCCTAGAACCCAGATTTCAGCAACAAATATGGAAATAAAATTAAAAATACTCACAAAGGATGGTCTGGACATGTATTGTAATCATGGGTCAAGGAATGGGATAAGTGCAATACATTCTAGAGTGGACATTTGTCATGTTACCTGTGGAAAACCTTCGTACTCGTTACATTAGTGTGGGGTGTGTAGATCAGACAATCTGACTTTCCTTCTCAGATGCCAAACACTTCATTATAATGGTCACAATAAGCTGTAACATGTCTGCATTCTTCCTTGTTCATACGCAGGCAGGTAGCATAAGTAGATTTCACATTTTAATTATCCACAAGTTCAAAGAAGTGAAGGAAAACCCAGATGTTGTTTCCGGATAATTACAAATAATACTTACAGATACAGACTTGACAGCTTTAATTAACTTCTTGTTTTCCAAAATTTTTAATAATTTATTGAGCTGTGTAGGAATCAGGTTGGACTTGAATCTGATGTCTCGAATCCAAATCCCTTTGTTGCCAGCCTCTTCAATGATACTGTACACAATTTTCTCTTCATTGTCTGCACCTTTCACCTTCTGGGCTACGGTTGGATCTTTCAACTTATAGAGAAGTGTGCCACCTTGAGTAAACAAATCAAGATATCCCTGAATTTGAAATTAACTAAGATGTTACTTAAGGATAGAAATCTATAGCACAAAGTTAACATACAAGAAACAAACTGGAATCCTTCAGAAATCATTTGAAGGCGATTTCCACTAATTACAAACTCTATAAATGAAGATGCTTAAGTAAGTAATTGCTCTGATATGCAAAAGACAGTTGGCCCAACTCAATTATAATATAATGTGGACCATAAATTAGTAGACTCATATGAAGTAATGCCAAAATTGCATAGATTATAAGCTGTCTAATATTTCAATTTAAATTTACTGTGCTGTGTGAGTCATGTATGTATGTATGTATGTATGTATGTGTATATATATATATATNTATGTCTGATTGCAGTGACAATGAAAAGCACTGTCTTCTGGGATGTGACACCATGCAATCTGGTACAAGTTTACTGACATTTCTGAGGAACAGACTTCAGGGTAAAAGAATAAGCTGTGGGGCTCTTAATGTAGTCTTGTCATTACTCCGATGATAACCCACTTCTTCGGAACAGTTTGTTGGTCCTGAAAAGGACCGTGGTTGCTGAGATGCTTGACCGGAGAGGTAACGCGGTGCGCGCCGGTAAGGAGAAAGGCTAGTTGTGGTGATTGGCCTGGCCGCAGTGCGGCCGTGGCTGGAGGTTGCTTGGTTGTCGTGCGGCAGTGTGAGTTGGAGGTTGCTTGATCACAGCGCGGCGGCTGTTGGTGAAAGGCTAGTCGTTGAGCGCGGTCGCAGGAGCCATGAGGCAGTGGCTACGCCAGATGCCCAGTGAGTCGGACCGTAACACGACCACCGGCGAGTCCAGGCGCAGTGCCCCAGTGAGTCGGGTGTGAGAGCGCTGGAGGGCCGAGGCAGTCGTGCCTGGCGCAGCCTGCCCTCCGAAGACCGAGCGCTGGTGACGAAGCCTGCTGGCTGGTGTTACTTGCTGTGGCTTGATTGTAGACTGAAGTCAACTGGTAACTCGCCGTTGGAGCTGTCCATTTTTATACACTGCTCAGCGGGCGGAGCGAAACTCGAAATTGAGGAGGAAGAATTGATTGGCTAGCGAGCGTAATGACGTAGATGCGGGCTAGCAGCAAGCGCAGTATAAATGCAAACGTTTGGAGCAATTTGACTGGTTAGCGCGCGTGATGGTGAAAAGTAATGTGAAGAGTGTGCATTGCAGAAATGCGTGATAATGTGGGATGTTCCCACAAAGCCAAGCAGGCACCCTGTTGTATACTTAACGTCCTGTCAAGGATACTGTGACGTCATATCACGGGCACTGACACCACACTGGCTCTTGAATCAACAGGGAGTTCCTACAAAGATGTGCTCAGCAACTGGTTATTAACAAAAATAAACAACAACAGCAACTGAACCTTGGTACCTTAGGAAAAGAGAGACCAAGTGTGGGCAGTGCTGGCTTTCAAACTTGGAGCAGAGATCAAGCTGACATGGTCTAGGCTATATTCAAGAATGAAGAAGCAGTCAACAACATTTTTTTTTACCAGAAATAACACTGGAGAAATACCAAGCTACAAAATAAATACATTTTCAGGATCTTCAATGCTTCAAAATGTATCCCACATCTGTCAAGTCTTTATACATAACTGCCTGAAGAAGCTACCTACCTTCTTAATTACACTGACAATGCTTTCAAACATGACATATTCATATCACAATGTTTATGGTAATGATTGGTACAATCACATAATATGACCACACATAACAACCTAGCAAGAAGCAAGCAGCGACTGAGTACCTTCCTCCAAAACATCAATAAACTTCTAACAGACTACATGGTGTCACATGTTAGACCCAAGGAGTCTCAAGGGTTGAATACATCATGGTTTTTTTACTGTTATAATAACACTATTTTGTTAGATAACTACCATGAGACAACATCCAACTGTCACCTTAATGTTGAATACCTACAGCAGAACAATTTATGTTAATTCAGTTATCAGATGGTTACATCATGTGGGTGTGGGCAATGAAGCCTCATTTTGAAGTTACGTGCCTCCTCCAGCTTTAGCACCAATGTATGTAGGGTGGGTGGTTTTATACAAGGGTGAGTCAAACGAAAACCGTAAAACTTTTTAAAATTTAATTTACTGAATGAAAGCGATACATAACTACATCATTTTTTTACATAGTCTCCATTTCGTTCAATACAGGCTGTCCAGCATTTACAAAGTGTATGGATTCCTCTAGAAAAAAATTCTTGTGGTTGTCTGTGCAACCATTCATGCACCGCCTGCTGTACCTTTCCATCAGAACGGAATTTCTTTCCCCCCATTGCCTCTTTGAGTGGTCCAAACACATGGTAATCGCTTGGGGCTAGGTCTGGTGATTATGGCAGATTTGGAAGACACTCAAAGTGCAAGTCTTGGATTGTTGCAACTGTTGCACAGGCAGTATGGGGTCGAGCATTGTCATGTTGCAAAAGGACAAAAAGTCCACGTTGCTTTGATCTGACTGCAGGTCGAAGATGATTCTTCAAGAGATCTGAATATGAGGCACTGGTGACAGTGTTCTCCCGAGGCGTGTAGTGTTCCAAGAGTACGCCTCGTTTGTCCCATAAGAGTCAGCATAATCTTCTCTGCAGATGGCTGCGTCGAGAACTTCTTGGGTTTTGGTAATGAGGAATGACGCCATTCCTTGCTCGTTCTCTTTGTTTCTGGTTGGTAGTAGTGCACTCAAGTTTCATCGCCAATAACAATTCTCGAAAGGAAGCCATCACCTTCTGCTTTAAGGCGACACAGAAGTTCTTCACAGGCGTCAACACGTTGTTGTTTCAATTCTGGAGTCAGCTGCTGTCGCACCCACCTTGCAGACACTTTGTGAAACTGGAGCACATCATGAATGACGTGGTGTGCTGATCTGTGACTCATGTTAAGAATTTCGGCTATTTCATCTACCAAAACTCGGCGACTCTCCATCACTAGTACTTCAACTGCTGCTGTAGACTCAGGGGTCACAACTTTGTGTGCCTGACCCGGGCGAGGAGTGTCTGCCACAGACATCACACCATTTCTGAATTTCCTACTCCACTCGTACACTTGCTGCTGTGACAAGCAGGCATCACCATACTGAACCTTCATCCTATCGATGAACTTCAATCGGTTTCACACCTTCACTGATCAAAAAATGAACTACAGATTGTTGTTCTTCTTTTGTGGACATACGTAGTGGAGCAGCCATCTTCAAACCGGCACTGTGATGGCATTCTGTTTGTCTGCATTACACTGCCACCTACAGGATACTCTTTATAGCATTGGTAACATGTCTGCCAACTTATAGGACAATGGCATGATATTTCAAATTTTTATCTCAGTTTTACGGTTTTCGTTTGACTCACCTATATATTTATATACAGGTTTATGCCTCAAAAAGCCACACTGGTAAAAGTATGGGTCAGCGCCCTATCACACAAAATTTTTGGACCATAAGTGTCTTATTAGGAGACAGGATAGTGCAGCCAGTATAGCGATGGGCTATGGGCTGGACGACCAAGAGATAGGAGTTCAAGTTCTGGTAGGTTCAAGAATTTTCTCTTCTCCACATCGTCCACAATGGCTTTGGGGTCCACCCAACCTCCCATCCAATGGGTACTGGGGGCTCTTTCCTCGGTGGTAAAGCAGGCGGGGTGTGAAGCTGACCACTCACCTCCAGCTAGTGCTGAGGTCAAGAAAATGTGGATCTATACAACCACTCCTCCATACACCTTCACGGCATAGTGCTTAATTAGTTTTTTACCATAAGTGTCTTGTTGCTTTGTTTGTTTTATATTTCTTTTTAATCACTGTACATGTGAAAGAAAAATGTAGCCCTGAAGCACATGAATTAGCCTCTTGTGACAATAGTAATGTACATCCAGTTTCGGTAAAAGGTAAGGAATGACTAAGTGAGCAACTGTTAGCTTCCAAATTAGGGCTCTCCTCCATGAAGGAGATTAATTCTTGCCACATACAAAACACTTGATCCAACACTACTTACAAGCAGTATAGAAAAATCCTAAACAAAATATAATAAGATGAAGATTCTTCCAGCACATAACCAGCGTGATAACACACCAAAAACTATTATTCAATTGTTAAGTAAAATGTCATGAATGATAACTGAACTTGCAGAAAATCACTCAAGACAGTCCAGTGAAAGAGCCACGTGCTCCTCGTATCTAGTATTTTTGTACATGAATGGACCTGCAGTGCAAATGACAAGCCAACAGCCCAAGGGACCACAAATGAAATCCACCCAGATCACAGTAGATAGCAGAAATGGCTCCTGTTGTTATGCATACAATCCTAGCAATGATTTATCCCATCTGTCTTCAGTGGGCACTCAACATTTTGATTTGGTTCCTTCTTTGTCCAATAATGACTCTATCTGTTTAAATTTATTTATATTATACAACGTTTTTTTACTTAGAACCGTTAACTTCAAGAAATTTATGCTGGAATCTTTTCCCTCTCTTTTCACATGGGGATCATACGTGAACCCTCATTTCAATGTGTAACTCTCATATGGAATTTTGACTGACAATACAGTAGTGGGTACTTAGGGTGATACTGGAGGGAACTGTGATGTGTACGTGCTATTGGACTGTTGACTATGTCATGATTCTAAGTGTACGTAGAGCAAATAATATAAATAGCATGTGTTCCTCCTGTCTGACCATGTGATGGATTTGCAGAAACCTCTCAGATGACCTCACAGTAAAATATATCATCCTCAGCAACATCATGGTGCTGTGAGTCACAATAGTCAGTACTTCAGCCAATCAAATTAGAAATAAGCTTTCAAAGAACATGGGAACTTCTGACAAAAATGTTCAGGCATGTGATATATGATGATTTCAAACATGTGTACTACATTGTAATTCTGTATTTCAGCATCCTGTTGCAATGGTTTAACTTAACATCCATGTATTTATCGCCCGTCAATATTGCAACACTTGTTTATTTACCANTGGTTGGTAGTAGTGCACTCAAGTTTCATCGCCAATAACAATTCTCGAAAGGAAGCCATCACCTTCTGCTTTAAGGCGACACAGAAGTTCTTCACAGGCGTCAACACGTTGTTGTTTCAATTCTGGAGTCAGCTGCTGTCGCACCCACCTTGCAGACACTTTGTGAAACTGGAGCACATCATGAATGACGTGGTGTGCTGATCTGTGACTCATGTTAAGAATTTCGGCTATTTCATCTACCAAAACTCGGCGACTCTCCATCACTAGTACTTCAACTGCTGCTGTAGACTCAGGGGTCACAACTTTGTGTGCCTGACCCGGGCGAGGAGTGTCTGCCACAGACATCACACCATTTCTGAATTTCCTACTCCACTCGTACACTTGCTGCTGTGACAAGCAGGCATCACCATACTGAACCTTCATCCTATCGATGAACTTCAATCGGTTTCACACCTTCACTGATCAAAAAATGAACTACAGATTGTTGTTCTTCTTTTGTGGACATACGTAGTGGAGCAGCCATCTTCAAACCGGCACTGTGATGGCATTCTGTTTGTCTGCATTACACTGCCACCTACAGGATACTCTTTATAGCATTGGTAACATGTCTGCCAACTTATAGGACAATGGCATGATATTTCAAATTTTTATCTCAGTTTTACGGTTTTCGTTTGACTCACCTATATATTTATATACAGGTTTATGCCTCAAAAAGCCACACTGGTAAAAGTATGGGTCAGCGCCCTATCACACAAAATTTTTGGACCATAAGTGTCTTATTAGGAGACAGGATAGTGCAGCCAGTATAGCGATGGGCTATGGGCTGGACGACCAAGAGATAGGAGTTCAAGTTCTGGTAGGTTCAAGAATTTTCTCTTCTCCACATCGTCCACAATGGCTTTGGGGTCCACCCAACCTCCCATCCAATGGGTACTGGGGGCTCTTTCCTCGGTGGTAAAGCAGGCGGGGTGTGAAGCTGACCACTCACCTCCAGCTAGTGCTGAGGTCAAGAAAATGTGGATCTATACAACCACTCCCCCATACACCTTCACGGCATAGTGCTTAATTAGTTTTTTACCATAAGTGTCTTGTTGCTTTGTTTGTTTTATATTTCTTTTTAATCACTGTACATGTGAAAGAAAAATGTAGCCCTGAAGCACATGAATTAGCCTCTTGTGACAATAGTAATGTACATCCAGTTTCGGTAAAAGGTAAGGAATGACTAAGTGAGCAACTATTAACTTCCAAAGTAGGGCTTTCCTCCATGAAGGAGATTAATTCTTGCCACATACAATACACTTGATCCAACACTACTTACAAGCAGTACAGAAAAATCCTAAACAAAATATAATAAGATGAAGATTCTTCCAGCACATAACCAGCGTGATAACACACCAAAAACTATTATTCAATTGTTAAATAAAATGTCATGAATGATAACTGAACTTGCAGAAAATCACTCAAGACAGTCCAGTGAAAGAGCCACGTGCTCCTCGTATCTAGTATTTTTGTACATGAATGGACCTGCAGTGCAAATGACAAGCCAACAGCCCAAGGGACCACAAATGAAATCCACCCAGATCACAGTAGATAGCAGAAATGGCTCCTGTTGTTATGCATACAATCCTAGCAATGATTTATCCCATCTGTCTTCAGTGGGCACTCACCATTTTGATTTGGTTCCTTCTTTGTCCAATAATGACTCTATCTGTTTAAATTTATTTATATTATACAAAGTTTTTTACTTAGAACCGTTAACTTCAAGAAATTTATGCTGGAATCTTTTCCCTCTCTTTTCACATGGGGATCATACGTGAACCCTCATTTCAATGTGTAACTCTCATATGGAATTTTGACTGACAATACAGTAGTGGGTACTTAGGGTGATACTGGAGGGAACTGTGATGTGTACGTGCTATTGGACTGTTGACTATGTCATGATTCTAAGTGTACGTAGAGCAAATAATATAAATAGCATGTGTTCCTCCTGTCTGACCATGTGATGGATTTGCAGAAACCTCTCAGATGACCTCACAGTAAAATATATCATCCTCAGCAACATCATGGTGCTGTGAGTCACAATAGTCAGTACCTCAGCCAATCAAATTAGAAATAAGCTTTCAAAGAACATGGGAACTTCTGACAAAAATGTTCTGGCATGTGATATATGATGATTTCAAACATGTGTACTACATTGTAATTCTGTATTTCAGCATCCTGTTGCAATGGTTTAA